>NW_022589708.1:15128573-15193573 GCF_004348235.1 Phoca vitulina | reverse complement strand
AAGGCACAGGAGAGGGATACTGGTAACCAGCCTGCGTGCCTCAGACAAAAAAGGGCTCCTGAGCCGGGTCTGGCATATCTGCCATGGAGTGCTAGCCCTCAGTTTCAACACCGGAGATGTTCTTATCTCCTTCGTGACTCAAGGCAAATGCCGATCAGAGAACACTAAATCAATGAACCCACAGAAAGGGCTCCAAGAAACAAGTGAGTCATGAAACTCAGCAGCAAAAGACAATATAGACTACAATGAATCATGTTCCACATCAGCTTTGAGAGAGAGATCCATACAGAAAATAGCAAGTGCAAGATTTTACTAAAACTGAAGCGAGTTCTCCAGCCCATCCCTTTCTTGTTCCTCTCATCCCGAAAACTCATCAAGTAGCTAGAACTGAAGGAATGTAGTCAAGAACAGCATATGGAGACTCTAAAGGTCCTCGAGCTAAGTAAATATGTAGCCACTTTCCTCTCCCTAGCAACAACTGCCCATTTAATCATCCCTAAAGATGCAAGATGGCAAGGCGAGAGAGCCCAGGGAGAGCCCACTGTTCTGCAATGGACATCATCCAATAATGTGGTAACGTAAAGTTCTACGCTCTGCACAATACCACCACGCTTGATTAAAAATTAGATCCGTATTTTTTTTTCTTTAGGTCTTAATTAGCTTCTTCATAAACTACAAACATTATCATTGGAGACACATGCTGGGACAGACAAATTAGATACTCGTTGCCAGCCTGAGAGGGTCCCCAGTGATTAACTGTCACGATGCTGATGTTGACGGTGCTGCTTTTCTAATTGTGCTAACCATTATGCTGGGGAAATACCAACCGTCTCATCTTTCATAAAAAAAAAGACAGGTAAAGGAATCACATGAGTGGGCTTGTGTGAATCCTATCACCCCGATCTCAGAAACCTAAGGGTCAAGTGTTCGTAAATATTTCCAGTAACCCAGATCATCAGTTCTCCCTGATTAACAAGGAAACCCACTTTAACTTGGCAGTTTGCATGAATCATTCATTATTGCCGGGACCGGCACTTTTCTGGAATCCGCCATCCTTGCCACGGCTCTGGCTACAACGCTTTTTGTTGATTTTAAAAGCGTGAAAGCACTGTGGTTCCGTTAAAATGGAGGAGTTTACTTTTAAAGAGTCGGTAAAACAGAGACCTTCCAAACGAGGGCAAGGCAGCCTAACCAACCATCTCCTTTGTCCAATGGGGATTTCAGGGCGGGAGTGGGGGAAGGGGTCAACACACCATAGAAATCTCAAAATGACAACGTCATTGTTCGGTGAAAGAGGCTGGAATGCTTTCTACACACTTTCCCTGACATCTCTACACAATGCAATGCAAGGGTCAGTGGTACTGAGACAAGGAAAGGCAGATCCACTCTTTTGCATCTATAAAAGCAAGTGACCCAACCTATTGTACCCAAGTCTTAGGCTGGCTTTGTTCTCAATATCCAGATGCAGCAGGTTTTTCTTCCGCACTCCCACTCTGGAAAGAAATGACTGCGGACACCTCCTTCACATTTTCTTTTTTCTCAGGCATTTTCACTTCATAAAGCTGCAGTCAATGTGTTTTGTGTGCGGTGAGGGGGGAATGACACGTTCCATGGTGGTCCCCACCACGGCCTGCATTGGTGGCTCAAGTGGCCTCAGGATTAGCCTTTGTGCTCCATGAAAGGATATGAAAAGTCAGTTATTTAAGCTCAGTCAAGCTGTTGATTTTTTTTTTCTTTCTTTTCTTGGATGAGGGGTGTGTGGGGAAGAAAGGTTTTGCAATTCAGTTTTCCTCAATAAATTACAGCATTTTGCTGAGGGCAGCTGTGTGCAAGTTCACATGCTCGAGGAGCCCCACTTTTTTTTTTTTTAATTAGAATGCTTAAGTCAAACTTCCGGCCTCTTACCTTCCTTTTGACTTGTTTTGCTAGTAGAAAGACTTCTTGGAGGTGATCACTGTTTCAGGTCAGGAATTCTAAATAATTGAGCGTCCTGACTCAAATATTATCGGTGGGGTTGGGGGGGCGGGAGGCTTCCAGAAATTGCCTTAAGTTTGTTAATATGAAATATGTAGTGTTCAATAGTCCCTTTTGAAATTCACTGATTGTGACTCCATGAGTCTACATGTAAAAATAGCCATTAAAATCTTCGGGGCGCTCAGACTTAGAATCTCTGTGATACCAGCTCATGCGGTGATGCTCACGGGCCCCACAGCTCTGTGCCAATTCCTTTGATGTAACATAATGCCATTACCAAAGTATTCCTCCTACTTAAAAAGATACGTAGCACTTTAAAAAATAACAACCCGTTATTTAGTGCTTAACGTGCACTTAGATGTTATGCTAAGAAGTTTATTAAAAAGATTTCTTTCCGTCTTCACAATAACCCTTGAGAAGTAATACCATTATGTCTATTTTACAAATAAGGAATGTGCGGCTCTCTGAGGGCAGGGACAGGAAGAGGTAAAGCTAGGGTCAAACTCAAAGGCAGGCTGGGGGGCGGGGACTCCCACTGTACCCACTCCACATTTTAAAGCCATTTACATTATAAATGATACCCACTAACATATAATCATATTTACAGCAGCATATTCAACCCTCACACCACGAAAACAGAAGCTTTTCCTACAGAACCAAGAGCAACGGCAAGAACCACCTGCAGGGTTCCTCCATCCTCAGGTACAATCACACTCAATGCATACATAAATTTGTTTTTTTTATGCGGCCTTCCTTCTTCTGGAATCGTGAGTGGTTCCAACTTGGCCATCAACTAAAATCTGGCTAGACAGGCAACATCCCCGGCAGCTTGAGGAGCTGCTGTGCACAATGGCATACAGACTCAGGACTGCGCCACTGCTGGGATATGGCCTTTGAAGGACATCACTTGGGGCAGGGACAACTCTTCCACAGTGTGGACACACTAATCAGAATCAAGGGTTTGCATCAGCCACACTTGGCATCACTACCTCGATGTCTCAAAGAGAAACCTGGCCAAACCAGTGCTTCTTCCTGTCCCCTACGTTGGCAAAACCCACCAACATGGTGGTGTCTCCTCCCTCTCTGTGGCTCTCTACCAATACTCCAAACCCAAATCCCTGTGCTGGAGATGCGGGTCTCCCTGTCATCTGCCTCCTCTGTACCTATCCATCTTTATCTCCTCTGATGCCAGATCTCAAACTTCACATTCTGGTGTCCCTGCAAACTTCCTGTGCTCTCCTTGGCTTCCTGTCATTGGTGTCTGCTTCTCCCGGACATGAGGCTCAGAGATCACCAAGAAGCCACCTTCAACTTCCCCGGGCAGGGTTACAGAGATGCCCCAAGTGCTACAATTTGAACTAATAGTTGGCCAACTCGGAAATAAATAATACAAAATCTTAAAGTTTTGGTTTAATTTAAAACCATGTACAGATCTGGTATTAGAGTGTCTCATGGTCTTTCTTACATCAATCACCCCGTAATGCGGCACCTGGGACTTCGGAGACTCTTGTGAGGCTCTTAGCACAGAATCCTCCTGTATTTCTGTAATCCCCCCACCCTGCTCACGTGTTGTCTCATCCACACCTAGATACTTAGCAATTTTTTTTTTTTTTAAGTGGAGCTTTTACTAAGTCTTCCTAAAGCATTCCATTTGTCACACCTACTTTATCAGTTCACAGAGTGCGTATTGTCATTATAAAACAGCAAGAGGGCAAGGAGCAGGAACAAGTCTAGGAAGAATCAGGACAGACTCCGGGGAAAGACAACAAGGCCAAAGAACGGAGCAGAGAGCATGCGTACACTAGAGAGAGCCACTAAATCTCATTTTACAGCAGGGACGGAGAGCACCACGAGATGTGGGGGTAGGAGAAAATGGAGAAATGGCTTAAACACCAAAAACAGGGGCTGACTCTGCCATCCGATCTAGAGCACTTGTTAGTGAAGGAATGAAAAAACAAGGAAAGGTTAATAGTTACCTCTGGAGGGTCAAGGGCAGGTTTAGAGTTAATGTCTTAACTTCCAGTGTCACTCAGTGCGTGTTTCGCTAACTTCATCCATAATTCTCCTGAAGGCGACCGCCTCAGAGAATGCATCAGATCATGAAACGTGATCAGGTTCCCAGTCAACCTGGGGCCCTGGCATCGCGTGCAGTACATTGAACCGAAATGGGGGAAGCCGAGCCAGAAGCCCAGGGAAGCCTCACTGAAGACCAGCATGGAACCCGGTGGCCTGCTGCCCAATCCTGAGACGCCATGCGGATGCCGGCTGGAACCAGCAAGGCAGGAGGAGGAGGAAGTCCTCGGCCACGGGAACTTTCCCATGTGACCACAAAGAAGAGAGAGAAATCTGAAACACTAAGATCCTTTACAGAAGCAGCGAAGGGCACACTTCACGGGCAACCACCATGCCCATGCAACAGAAACCACATTATCAACTTTGCTGATTTTCAGTAAAATCCACCAAAATGCATAACATTTTCCAAAAAGAAAGGCACACACATTCTAGTTTCCCTTAAAATTACGTGGTGAGCGGCCACTTACCTCAAAGACCTTTGGTGGGGCCAACAATTTATAGGTTCAAATCTAAATTCCTCAGACAAGTTTTCAAGGCCGTCTTAAAATGCAGATCATGATTCACATAGAGCCCTACATAAAACCCTCTGTTCCAGCCACAAACACAATTTTCCTTGCTTTATAGTTTAAGATGTGCAGCAAGCTACTTGGTTTGAAAGGGCTACATATCAACGATGTAATTGCTCCTTGACGGTACGTACGTATTTATGCTACACACATACATACCCATATGCATATAAAAAAACACTGACAAGCTCTGTTGTCTGAACTCAAGTACCTCAGGCTCCTATCTTCACAGAAAAGAATGTTAATGCTTACATTATAAAATCTTAAAATTCATTTTTTTAAAGATTTTATTTATTTTCTGAGAGCAAGAGAGAGATCGAGAGAGAGCACAGAGGGAGAGGGAGAAGCAGGCTCCCCGCTGAGCAGGGAGCCCAACACGGGGCTCAATCCCAGGACCTTGAGATCATGACCTGAGCCAAAGGCAGACGCTTAACCGACTGAGGCACCTAGGCATCCTTAAAATTTATTTTATTGACAATTTTTCATAGTATTCAAAATTTAAACTGCTACTTGGACATTCTTTTTTTTTTATATATGTTTTTTTATTTATTTATTCATGAGAGTCAGAGAGAGAGAGAGAGGCAGAGGGAGAAGCAGGCTCCCCACCTAGCAGGGAGCCCGATGCAGGACTCGATCCCAGGACCCCAGGATCATGACCCGAGCTGAAGGCAGATGCTCAACCATCTGAGCCACCCAGGCACCCTGGACATTCGTTTTAATTAAACCATAAAGTGTTTACTTTTGTTGTATGAATGATAAAGCTATTATATACAGTTTATACATTTCCAGTATTTAAATTTAACAATTTAACTGTTTACTATATTTGTACCACTGTCTATAAGAAATGCATTTCTAATTACTAGTGTAGCGTAGAATCACCTGTTCTTCATAGTTTTAAAGTTTCTATTTTTCAACAAAACTTTAGGAAATGTTCATTTGTTTTCATCACAGCCAATTGTTTGTCCTTGTTTACATGGCAGTACTACAGAGCTGTGTATATCACGACCCAAACAAACATGCATCAAAATATGTATAAATATGGTATCTTCTACCACCTAGTGTGCACATCTAAAAAACAGTCACAATTTCTCCCGTACTTGTGTCTGAAATCAGGCTTATCATAACATAAGCTATGGAATAAAGTTTTTGAAAATAGTAGTTCTTAGTCTGGACTTTACAACCAGCAAACATTTCAAAAAGCATTTATGGAGAAGAAAGGTGATTTGCCCACCTTTAATTCTAAAGAAAAAAAGGCTAGTATCACAATTGCAAAAGGTTTGTATCTCAAATACCATGGGATTATATTATATGACCACTTGTACACTTGTTGGGGAGGAGGTGTAGGCACGAGATGACAAATAATATCATTATTATTAGAGATTCTACCTGGAATTTCCCTTAGTAAGAATACTCTGATGTGATGGAAACAGAGAAAGGGGCACCCTGCTTCTCCCTCATGAGCATAAATGAGTATAACTCAAAAATATAAAAATAAAAGCTTCAAACTGATCACTTCCTAGCTGTGTGACCCTGAACTAATTATGTAATTATGTATCTATCATGAGTCTCATTTCCCTCATCTGTGAGAACAGCACAGTAACTCTATGTACCTCCTGAGTCGCCAGAAAAATGGAGATTATACAAATAAAAGACTTGAAACGAGGCTTGACACCCAGGAAGGAGTCACTCAACGTTAGCTTAGGATGACTGTTATTTCCAGCTAATGCAGACTACCTGTCACCTTCTGAGTGACTTTAGATCTCCTGGCTAAGAGCCATGCCACTGTATTTAGAAAACAAGGTATCCTAAAAGAGAAAAACTGAGAAAATTCAGCTTTGCAAAAAAAAAAATCCTACATCATCCTTATTTTTGCATGTTAACTCAGCTGGGGGCACCCTGGTGCTTGAGAGCCACTGCCCTAGAAAGGGTAGGTTGTTGGGAGGACAAGAGGTCCACGCTGACTGCAGAGAACCACCTTCCTATCCGGGGACTGACAATACAGTGTTCACCACTTTAATGACTGAAGCACCAAGTTCGGATCTGCCTCGATTTCTGAAGCTGCGCTGTGGGGGAGGGGATGCCATGCAATACAGCCCCAGAGCCTTGCCTTTAAGGGATTATGCATATATTGAGGACTTAAAACACTTAAAATTCTTTTAGCCCTATGATTAGTGTCAAATAGACATTTTTCTCAATCTGAAATGTGAGCATGATGGGTCCCTCCTCTGTTTAAAATATTCCAGTGGTTTCCCACTGTATCCAGAAGAGAAGCTGAAGCCCTTAGCCTATGTGGTCCACTTCTGCCTATGCCTCAAGCTACCTCTTGCCCATCTCTCCTCTCTGTTCACCGCCCGGCTTTCCCTCTCCCTGGGAACCTACCACTTTGTTCCCATCTTAAGCATCTGCACCTGTTCCTTTTCCTGAGCGTGCTCTCCCACCCACCACCACCTGCGTCCAGGTCTTTTCTGCATGGCTGCTTCCCTCCTTTTTTTTTTTTTTTTAAAGATTTTATCCATTTACTTGACAGAGAGAGACACAGCAAGAGAGGGAACAGAAGCAGGGGGAGTGGGAGAGGGAGAAGCAGGCTTCCCGCCACGCAGGGAGCCCGATGCGGGGCTCGATCCCAGAATCCCAGGATCATGACCCGAGCCAAAGGCAGACGCCCAACGACTGAGCCACCCAGGTGCCCCCCCTTCCTCTTTTTTTAAACTCAAACATCACCGCATCCTTGATCACCATGTTTCATTCAAGCGCTCCCTGAAGTCCCCTGCAAACACTTTCCTTAATGCACTAGGAGATTACTGGAATTGCCTTATAGATTTCCTTGTTTCCCATCTGTCTTCTGCACTGGAATGTAAATTTCTGGAAGTCAATGCCTAGTTCTACACACCAAATCCTAGGAAAAGTGCCTGGCACGTAGGAAATGCTTAGTGTTGCCTGATTGACTGGAAGTGAGGTTGAAATAAGAGTGCTCCTGGCCTTTGCATAGGGCACAGGGATGGTTTTATTGCAGAATAGCATGCTCAAGGGAAGTTTCACTAATGGGAAGAGAGACTTCTGTGGGTCCTTGAAGAATGAAGAGGGGGTCCATTGGGGGTTGGGCCAAAGGGGTGTGTGTAACACGCAGAAGAGTCTCAGTGATCCGCCCCACAGGCACGTCAAGTTTCCTTCCAGGAGCTGTAGAGAGATTAAATTTAAGGGCTGGGAAATCTGAATTTTATTCTCTAGGCCTGAGCTTCTTTGTAACACAAATCACCAGCAACCAAAGCACGACAAACCATTTAGATATATATTCTAAGATAGGGCTGCTGTGGTGAGGAAAGGGTGTGAGTCCCTGTTCCTGTGGTGAGGACGGTGGTGCAGCCGGTCTGGTAGGAAGACGGAATCTGCTTATCCCTTGAACAGTCTCAGCCTTCTAGGACATACTAGAGTCTCTGGTTCAGAGAAGAAAACAAATTAAGTTTGAAAATAAGCAAAGAGACTGGCATTTGAAAGCAAAGAACAAAGGTATCTGCTGATCTCAGAGGATCATGGGCAGGTTAATCTATGCACCACAGTATTCATGAGGCAAAGACAGAAGAAACAAAGACATAATAACAGGCAGGTCTTTTTTATAATTACAAACTGTTAAATAAATTAAGCTCTCATTGAAGGGAATGAGGAGGAGTTGGCTGAGGAAAAGGATATGGAATAAACACTTTAAAGTAATAAAAATTATTAAAATGATCAAGTATCTTTCAAGGCTTATCAGATACACCAGGATGAACAGAATCGTTAGAAGCTCAATACAGTTGACACCGACTTTATCCTTGAAAACAAAGCTAAGCAACTCCCCTCACACTTTCCCCTTCCTGTGCCTACTCTCAGGACTACTCAGGTTCCAGAAGCACTTCCGCAATGCTCAGTTGACCTCCTCAGTCCTAACAACTTGCCTCCCAGGACTTCCTCTGGGGCACTCTGAAAAATTAGCATCCCAAACTTGGCAAAGGATGAATTTTTGGAAGACTCCTTCTCCCGGGGGTGGGTGGGGGCTGGAGGAGATCCACAGGGGATCCTACTCACCATTAGAGTCAGGACCTTGACTCTAATCCCTGCTTATCAGTGGGATTTGGGGGGGGAGATACACCATCCCCCACAACGCCCCCCAAAACACAAGCTATAAAACCCAAACCCCGCAGCGACACACCGAGCAAACTCCTTCAAAGAACAGCTTGCTCTCATCCCAGCTGCCTCTACTCTGACTTTCGGCTTCTGCAGTCTGGACTCCTTCTATCCGAAACCTGCTCCGGCTGCTTGCTGGACCGCTCACCGTCAAATCCAACTGACAGCTTTCTGCTTCCTCACCCTTGCTTTGCATTTCACACACCTGTCCTCCTTTGGTTTTGCAGCTCCGATTTCCCCTCCTCTCTTCCTTGCCATTCTTTCCAGGTCTCATCTGCTTGCCTTCTCTTCTCTCTTTCTCTTTCAATATCAAGACTTCTTTTTTAAAGCTCTGGTGTTGGCCCCTAAAAATGCTTCACTCTCTTTGGGCAATCTTTTTTTTTTTTTTTTAAAGATTTTATTTATTTGACAGAGAGAGAGACAGTGAGAGAGGGAACACAAGCAGGGGGAGTGGGAGAGGGAGAAGCAGGCTTCCCGCCGAGCAGGGAGCCCGAGGTGGGGCTCGATCCCAGGACCCTGGGATCATGACCTGAGCTGAAGGCAGACGCTTAACGACTGAGCCACCAGGCGCCCCTCTTTGGGCAATCTTATCCATCTTCCCACCATCAATGACTACCTGCTCCATAAAGACGACGCAGGCTCTACGTTCATCCCAGGTCTCTCAAACACCAGGCTCACGCTCCCAACCACCTGCAGGATGCCTCCACCGGAAGGTCCCAGAAGGTCCTCAAGATAAGTGAACTAAAAATGACAGACGGGGACAGGAAAGCAGACTTCTCTCACGCTAGAGGCTTAGCCGTTCTCCCATACAGTCTCCCTCCTTTTATAACGTCACACAGAATTGTCATTGCTGACCTTCTGTCTCTCCCAAGAGAGTGTGCCTCAAGGAAGACTGGGAATTAAATGTCATTCAACTCCACAACCAAGCCCAGCAGGGGGCCTAAAAGACACGGTAAGTGCTTGATCAAATGAAGGAAGATCCAGGCTCCGTTCCTCATCCCTCATCCTACCACATGGTAGGAGCTCAATAAAAGATAGGGTGGGAAAAGCAAAACAAAGACATGATACAGGAATGACAAATACTGATAGAATTACAAGTCTAGGGGCGCCTGGGTGGCTCAGTCGTTAGGCGTCTGCCTTTGGCTCGGGTCATGGTCCCAGGGTCCTGGGATCGAGCCCCACATCGGGCTCCCTGCTCAGCGGGAAGCCTGCTTCTCCCTCTCCCACTCTCCCTGCTTGTGTTCCCTCTCCTACTGTGTCTCTCTCTGTCAAATACATAAAATCTTAAAAAAAAGAAAAAAAAGAACTACAAGTCTACACACCACAGGTACATTATAAAAACAATGTCTCCCTTTTGGGAGAAATGTCAGGATTTTCCATTATATATCTTATTGCAAATATATTCACAAAACAACAGATCTGCGCAAATATTAGAAACATACCAGGGTCATTAAAATTAATCATTAAAATTCATTTCATTAAATCTTAAATGTTATTAAAACATTACAAATATTACACCTGCATGGTACCTTTATTAATTAAATCAATCGTTGCTTTAAGAAAATTAAAAGATGAGATTTAGGCTGCTGGGATTTGTGCTATGGTATTAGGAAGTCAGCCAAACATTTAAAAATGTGAATTTTAATTACTGCGTCTATATTTTTGTTTATATCTTTGTTTACCCAAATACATCATGTTTCGAAGGCCAAAGTCCTATTCAAAGTATGGCCCCCACCATTGATTTCTCACGTCTGAGGTCCCGATGAAAATCATGATACTATTTGTATTTTTCACCCCTATTTTCATAAAGATAGTTTTAACACGTGAAGAACTATATCCTAGCTTGATAGATGACTTGGTTTGAAGAATATCCCATTAACGCTGTTCCGATTTTAAGAAAGCAAATAAACAAAACGTGTCTGAACACCACCGATAAGCCAGATGTGCACTGCCAGCCACCAGCTAACTTACCCGATAGGCCCAGGGCAACCCTGAGGTAACCTGCAGACTGCTGTTATTCTGTATTGTATAAATTATTTATTTCCGAGGATATATTCAGAAATTTCCCTCGCTTCTGGCCCAGCCTTCCAAAACGCCTCACTGGTCAAAAATTGATCTCTCTTCATTCACTACTGCTCCTCACCTGGGTGAGCACAGGTTCCCAAACCCCACACGTGAGCCCCAGTGCTCTGTGGGATTCCTCACTCTAACGCAGGACAACAGAAAATTCGACACATTTTCAAAACTCGCTGCGTCACAGTCTCCCATTAGCAAGATTAACGAATAGCTAACTATCCAAAAAGCAATACAAAACAAAACTTACCCATAAATATTTACACAAATACAAATCTCTTGTTGAAGTCCAAGGGACAGAGTTAGGTAAATACCCTCTACCGGGCCAGCATATCTGGTCAGCATTTTCTTATCCCGATCATTTAGTCGCTGGAGTAATAAAATCTGCCCCTGATTTAGGGCTTGCTTCTACAGAGTATTAGCAACTCCAGGCATTATGGTTCCAATGGAAGATTCTGATCTCAGGTCTCTCCTCAAATTTCTCAGCATCAGACTCAATTGGAAAAACAATTAAGTTCTAACCCAGTGGTTCACATTTCCGAACTCTTACTTACAAAACCGACAAAACTATCATTGTCTTACAGAAAAAGCAATCAAACGTGCATAATCTGGATTAAAAAGTTCACATGGATAAATGTAATCACATTATTTCTATATCTATTTGATTTTAACTCTCCCCAAAACGCATGACCACAGGCATATCTTTAGTAAGGAAAAAAAAAAAATCACACATGACAGTCTTAATTTGAATATTCTGATAAGTGGAAAACTTAACTGCCTCTTCATGAAGGTATCTAAGCTTTGGATTTCGGTTTGTGTTCCATTTGTTACTATATAAATCCCGCCAAGTTCTTTCTGGCTCAGGAATACTAGATGTAAAGGATACGTAGATTGGGAAGAACCGCATCTCCTACCTTTGGTAACTTCTTGATAAGGAAATTCCCGGTCCTTTTAAAACGCAACCGTTTCAATTAAACCCACCTGTTAGGTTTGGAAAGACTCAGTTCTGTGAGCTTCTCTGAGCATAGGAGGAGCTGCTGGAGACCCAAAAAACCTGATGTGAGACATTACACCTGGGGGGCCTCCCGATGACAGCAGCAGGTTTTGCTCTTGACATCAGAAACAAAGGCACAAGGGAATGTTCTACTGTCTCGGTACTGAAAGGCGCTGACAAAACGCTTGAGAAGAGCTCATGAACTGGACGCAAGGTCTGAAAATCCTTCCCATTTCAGATTCCCGCATAACTGGGAAGGTGCTGTTGTTCGCACAGCTAATAGTCATGATACCTGCATGTTTTCCCAGACTAGTTAAAACTCTTAAATGTATTAGAGGACTGAGTCCAAATAGGTAAAATTTCCTTTAAAAAACTAACACCCACCCACCTATAAAAAGGCAAACAAAAACTAGATCAAGTACTTAAGTAAAGCCATGAGGTGAGTCAAGCTGATTGTCATTTTGACCTTGCTTTGCTTTAATTCAGGAGCCTATTTAGAAATGTAACAAGCAACCCTCTTCATTCGGCTCAGCTAGCAGAGCTAATAGGCTTCTAATTAATTTCCAGAAGATTGCTGTTATAACTAACAGGTTTTAAACATTTGGTTGATTGGGGAAAATGAATTGAATATAATGTATTTGATTTGGAAAATTAGTTTTCATTCTATGTGCTTACCATAATAGTGTTTATTTTAAGTTTACATGATTCCATTAAGAGTCCCAGAACACCACCGGGTTGTTTTTAGCCTTAACAGTGTCCTATCCAACTTAAAAAAAAAAAATCAATTTACATTTTGACTTTTGTTGCCCTTTATTTGAGGGCGAGTTAAATTCATTTTTGTGGCTTTAATAAAAATCTTCACTTGCTAATATAGCAAGAGGACCAAATACTTCAAAATGATCCCAGTGATACCTCAGTCAAAAGCCTACTCATCGCATGCAAATCCTCCAGGGAAAGGCTTCTACACACAAAGTAAGATGAATCAGTTACTGCATTGTTTATGAAGTCTCCCTTGATTCCTCCTGACAACCATTTAAACAACGACTGTTGGGAAATGTCCCTCAAAGAATCAACAACAATGGCAGGGATCAGAGCTTTTCTATTTAGCTAATACTATTTTTAAAAGGAGAAAATATTTCTTCCTGAAGCGTTTATGAGAAGCCTTATTAAAGACACCTGCAAACAAAACAAGTGACAATAGATCTTTATCATAATTGATAACTGAGTTATCCTTGAGACAAAACTCCTTTCTTGGAGACAATAACATCGAGATTTACCTCGGCTATTAGAGTCAAGAAATCAGCTAATTGGGACTACCGGTGATAAGTCTCACCAAGATTAAGTGAGCAGGTAATAAAAAGGCCCTGTCTCTCGGTGAAAGAGAAGTACAGAGAGACTAGAATTTTCTCTCCTCAGGCTGCTGAGAATGTAGCATCTATCCCTGTACCTCCACACATCATGCAAAACTAGGTGGGCGATGGGGCGCCTGGGTGGCTCAGTTGTTAAGCATCTGCCTTCGGCTCAGGTCATGGTGCCAGGGTCCTGGGATCAAGTCCGGCATCGGGCTCCCTGATCTGCGGGAAGCCTGCTTCTCCCTCTCCCACTCCCCCTGCTTGTGTTCCCTCTCTTCGCTGTCTCTCTGTCAAATTAAAAAAAAAAAATCTTAAAATCTTAAAAAAACCCCAAAAAACTAGGTGGGCGATTCTGACTAGGAGGGCTGATCATGTGCCGAGCACACAGTGGGCCAGCCAGCTTAGGAAACTCAATCTCTGCCTAACTTGCACTTGCAAAGAAAAACAACCTTTCCACAAATCTTCTCAACGGAATTAACAATCCCTGGGAAAATGTGACCCTGTTTTAGCTAGAATTGCTTCTTGGGGATAAATTATATGGCAAAACCCAGCAGGACACGTTTATAAAATAAGTCTGCAGAAGAGGGACGGAAAAATCAGAGCTCCTTGCAGTAAAAGTACTCTGCCTCCGAGTCTCGAGTCTCCATTTGGTTCACGTTGGTAACAGTGCGTGCCTTTGCCCGTGGGCTATACTGTTTGCAGTCAGATATTCATTGCTGCGTTTAGGAGTGACTCACAGAAATGCCTGTGGTCATTTCAGGCCTATTAGTGATTTTTATAACATAGCTAATTTTCCAAATTAAGTAATTCTGGCTCCTTTTTATAACAGTGGCTCCAGAAAAGTCCCTAAGTTTTGACTTGAAGTGCATCTGGGCATTGAACAAAAGTTGGGGCGGGGGGGAGCGCGACCATCAGGATGAAGCCATGATTGCAGACCCCAGTGGCAGCTTTTCAACTTCCTGGCCCTACAATGAGTTCATGATTACTCAGGGAGAGTGAAACACAAATTCAAGAAGTATTAGCGATAGCAGCGGTGATCTTGGAATATGTGCAGCTATTGATAAATGTATGTCATTTTCAAAAAAAAAAAAAAAAAGCCCACTTGGAAATGAAGAAGAAAGTCCCCCAGCCTGAATCGCTGAAAAGTAGACAGAATTAAACAGCAGGAAAATCATCCCACGTGTGCTGCAACACTGAGTGAGCAGATGAGGCATGAGATGACCCAGTATCTTTCCTCAGAACCTCAAGTTCACAGACAGAACATATGCTGTATGGAAGTTATTTGTGGGATCGTTGGGTTTAAAATTCACTCACACACATACATACATACACACACACCCCCCTTAAGACTTAGAGCAATCAACGTGTGAAAGAAAAGCTGCCTAGAAAAATAAAAAAGACATTTCTAGATGACTTTGATCCTGTACTCAAATTATTGGCTTAAATGTACTTGCCTTTAAAGGCTTTGTATCTGCAATAACTGCTCTCCTTTGTCCTTGTTAACAAAGTATTATTTTCACCTTATTATTACTAATCTTTTCTTTGTTAGTAACCACACCTGGTTTTATCCCCCAAAATGGTGCAGTAAATATTTGTCCTTTGTGGTAATACAATGCATAATTTAATCAATCTAGGCTATCTTTCCGTGAGAGGTGATTGTTTCTATATTATGAAATGTGCTCACAGTAAAGGGAAATTCATGCCAGATACCTGGAAGGCAGATGGAGAACCACTTACCAAGCCTGCAGCTGCTTCGGACCAACCCTGACAAGACTGTGTAGCCACTCCTACACATGAGGTATTACTCATGTTAACTTAGCCTCCGAATCAGAACCACACCTTTCTCTTACAAACACGGCCTTTACTAAGATAACATGACATCGTCAGGCCGGGAGGCCCACCCTCGGCCCCCATGGAAAGGACTTGAAAGAACAGGAACTGCAGTTTTCCGTTCAAGAACTTGGCATCACTGTGACCTTACCTGGAAGAAATCTAGAAACGTCAGGGGTAGCAAGTCATCCATGTGCCCAATGTCTTTGGAGAAACGATTTAAAATTCTTCCTGCAAGAACAGGATATGAGAAATTACTCATTTCCCCAGATAGGCCCTTTAAGGGAAACAATTCACAGACAAATCAAAACAATATTTTAAATGCATATGTATTTAATCTATTACGCATTCATACGAAATAAGCCGATGTCAGTGGTAAAGAAAAAGAAAATAGGATGATAACCTAAAGAGAAACAAAAATACCACCAAATGATGGTGGGCAGGGAGCTGAAGTTTGGCCCTGATTTTTAATAAAATGGAGGGGGAGAATCTTCCGGCAGTATCAGGAAGGGTTGGTAGATTTTAGAATGTTCTCTCCTTTTATATGCCTTCTCCGATGCCCACCCACCCAGGGGCTGAGTTGGTAAACAAATACAAAATACATAAATTGATCCCAATTGTTATACTAATTTTGCTTTACTTGTCAGAATTTTACTAAGTGGTTCTTATTAAATAAATGTAATTATAACTTCTCTATTCCCCCGTCCCCTGAGGATGGTTCATGGAACCTCACATTTTGAAAAATTCTGGAATCCTGCCATTCCCGAGTTGTGAGTTTACTATGGATGTAATAAGTCGCTATCTTCTGAGGTACAACCCAGTGTGACAGACTCATTCTTAAATATCCAACATGACCAGAGGAATGCAGGCAGGAAAACAGAAATATTACTTAATGATTAAAGATCATTTTGTGGGGCGCCTGGGGGGCTCAGTCGGTTAAGCGTCTGCCTTCGGCTCAGGTCATGATGCTGGGGTCCTGGGATCGAGCCCCGCATCAGGCTCCTTGCTCAGTGGGGAGCCTGCTTCTCCCTCTGCCTCTGCCCCTCCCCCACTGGTGCTCCTGCGTGTGCTTGCACACTCAATCTCTCTCTCTCAAATAAATAAAATCTTTAAAAAAAATGTGTTGTAATGAGCACTGGGTATTATGTAAGACTGATGAATCACAGGCCTATACCCCTGAAACAAATACTACATATGTTAATTTTTTAAAAAGATCATTTCTCATTACTCATGTATCTCCTTCCTCAGAATCCATGAGAACAGTACATCCTAAAGGCTTCAGAATTAGAAAGTGAGAACAGATTTGTACTAAATATCTAGTCTTTTAAAACATAGAATTCACAGAAACTGAAGCTACACACACACACACACACAGCCTATTTTGGTAAAGGCAACTCCTGAGAAATGTGTTTGTCTCAGCCCCTGAACTTCTTTTGTAACGGAGGCTTCAGGAAGCCAGCCTGCAGGGGAGATGTGGGGCTCTACACACTCTTCCCAACATCTGTCAGAAGTGACTTCCTCCTGAGGCCCTCCATACCAAGCCACGACCGGGCCATGACTGGGCCACGACTGCACCACGACTGGACCGTGAAAGGCCAGAGGCTAGGAGCTGAGCTGCTATTGCTGGATGTGCAGGGTCGCCCAGGTGGAGGGCTGGAGTGACTAGAAGCTTCCGCGCTTGGCCAGGCTACAGCATGACAACCCGGGCCTCCACGTCTCTGACTCAGGTTTAGGAGATACAGACTCCAGAACCCGTCTTATAGTGACACTTCTGGCAGGCCGGATGACAGCTTTTCTGAGCCTCTAATAATACCTCCTTGAGAGGGTGCTTCTGAGGATTACCTGGGTTCACGCATGAGAAAGAACCTAGTCACAATGCCAGGCATGTTAGCAGGTGCTCAAAACAAAACAGCAAGGCGAGACAATTACTGTTGCCCACAGGATCTGCAGCTAGTCTCCTGGGAAAGCCTGTGTACCAGGCACTATCAGAAGGTCAACCTGAGAAAATGCACATTCAGTGGCTTTAGGATGGAGCTTGAGATTCTGCATTTCTACCAAGCTCCCAGGTGATGCCATCTGCGGCAGACCACACTTCGAGGGGCCAAAGGTTAGGTTATTTAATCAGTCGTGCTTTAGAAACATTAAAATCAGACGGGCAATTTCCCACATATTCTTAACGGATTTTGTAGACTACCTAGTTATTTTTTACCTTCCCAAAGTATCAATATCAAAATGAGGAGAACATGCATTAAAAAATGTTAAAAGACCAAAAAAAAAAGTTAAAAGACATAGTTTAAACACTTATTATTTCCTCAATGGAAAAGCCCAACTTTTCAACATAGTCAGGATTCAGAACACTGCAAAAGTATGATTCAGCTTATATAGTACGGAGACCAATATTCAAGTTTTGGGGTTTTTTTAAAGGTGAAAAGGCTACACAGAGATGAATGATACATGACAACCATCCCTTTTACCTTCCACCAGATGTAGATCCGAGAGACCCATGGTTGGCAAACGGCATAAAATAAAAGGAAAACACAAACAACTGAGAAAAACCATCTCCCCACACGGCTACTACAATAACTGAGCTGGATGTCAAAGACTGTCAAAAACCTAAACTCTCCTTCAGCAAAAGGCAGAGTGTAGAAAATGTGAGATTAGGGGAGTCAATAAGTTACCTCCTTGTTCCAAGAAACAATTAAAGGGACGAATGGTGTTTGCAGACTATTTCATCTGTCTCTGCCGTAGTCAGAGCTGTGATTTCAAGTTCAAGGCCTCATCGTTATAAACTTTTCTCAAAGGTCCCCAAATCAAATCCAGATGATGAATTCCCTTCACACCCATGCCATGCCTCTTCATCCAAATGGCATTTGGCCCCGCTGGAACATCCCCAGGGACGTAGAGGGAAGGGGGATACACCGTGAACAGGGGGGAGCCCAATCCACTTCCAGACTGTTCTGTTACGCAGGGCTTTCCGACATTAAACCGAATCTTTCCTGCCTAGAACGTGCAACTCTCTGCTTATTCTGCTCTTATAACCACACAGAGTGAATCTAATTTCTCTTGACATGACAGCCCATCAAATGCTTGAAGAAAGTTAATCATATCCTTTCCAGACTTCTCACATGCTGTTAGCCCTTGGTGCCTCAATTATCCCTCCTAAGGCATAGTGTCCCATCCTGGCCACTGCCTCCTGCCCAGACTCAGATGGCCAGTCTCAGTGAATGCCTTGTGTCCGGGATTAAAATCAACAGCCCAGGCCTCGTTTGATGACCTTGGGATAGAGTCGCAACACCATCTCCCCTCTCCTGCGCAGGACGGATAACCAATCATGAGACCAACAAGCACAGTCAGTTCTGGTGGCCAGATCACCTTTTAGACTCACATAGAATGAAACTCCACATTGCACAGGTAGATTTCAGGGAACAATTGGGTAATATGTATAAACAACTTTAAGAACGCATCCCTTACGACCCAGAAATTCTAGGGATATATTCCAACGAGTTAATAAATGCATCAAATATGTTCAATGGGGGTTATTTGGCAAGTGAGACATAGGAACGCAAACATTTAGTCTGAAACAAATCTATAATGTATTGTGTGCAATTTTAATTTTTTTTATCAATGCTCTTTTTCTATAGTGACTATGTATTACTTTTGTAAGAAAGCAAAGTTGGGGGGGTGCCCACCTGGGTGGCTCAGTTGGGTAAGCCTCCGATTTTGGCTCAGGTCATGATCTCAGGGTACTGGGATCGAGCCCCGTGTCCAGCCCCATGCTCTGCAGGTAGTCTGCTTGAGGATTCTCTCCCTCTCCTTCTGCCCCTCCCCCTGCTTGTGCGCTCACTCGCACTCACTCTCAAGTAAATAAAATCTTAAAAAAAAAAGTAAGGTGGGGAGGGGAATAAGGCTGGGAACAAAGGGGAGGCAGGGAGAGAGAGACCTCGCTTGGAGTCCACACCACCAGAGAACCAACCAGGGTCCTCCTAACTCTTCTGTCCACAGGATAGGATTCCCATGAAAGAGGTCACTGAACTTCTGGTCAAAATACAAATCCGTAAGCGATCTTAAGAACGGATTCTACAATCTGAGCTGGAGGCAATTACCTGTCAGTCGAGTTCTGACGCGTCTCTCATACGTAGGATTCCTCCACTTTCTTATAACCAAACTATAACGTGACACTTGGAAGCTCCCAGGTCTAGAATGAACCCTATTCTTTTTTTTAAACAAAAAAGGAGGTATGTTTACATATCATAAAATATTTAAGTATATTTTTATTGAGGCATAGACTTTATATCTTGTAACATTCACCCTATTTAGGGCACGCAATTCAATGAATTTAAATAATGCTACTGAGTGATACAACCATCACCAAAAATCAGTGTTAGGACATTTTTGTTGCCCCCGGTAAGATGCCTCATGCCATTTACAGTGACTTCCTGCTCCTACTCTTAGCCTCAGGCAACCACTAATCTACTTTCTTTCTCTATAAATTTGCCCTTTTGGGGACATTTCATAAAAATGGACTCGTACGGTATGTGGTCTCTCATGTCTGAATTCTTTCATTTAGCCCAACATTTCTGAGGTCCATCAATGCTACAGTGTGTCAGTAACTTCTCCCTTCTGAGCCCCATTCTTTAGCACAGAAGTGGTCTTGGGCACCAGCACAAAAGGCCCCATCAGGCCACGCCACACCTGACTGAAAGGTTGAAAGTGGGTGTGTTTCATCAACTCTTGGATATTAGGAACTTCTATGTGCTCATGTTTAGCCTCAGGGAAGGTTCTAGAACCTAATTCTTTTGCTACGAATGGGCCACTGGTTTGACGGCCCTGCAGAATCAGAAGCCAGGAATGCTGGGTCTGCGTCAGGGTGGGAGGACAAGTGAAAGAATCACTGTCCTAGTGATAAGTGGGATCTCAATCCAAGCAGCCCGTCCAATAGAGACGATCTCTCCAAAAGGGCAGAGAGAGTGGACCTGTACCTTCCAGGGACAATGCAACGGGATGGGGCAAAGTCTGACTGAAAAGAAAGGATATTCAGTGATTGCCAGAGATGGTCACAGGCTGAAAAAAATCACTGTGCAACATGAGGGAGATACTGAGGAAGCTGGATGAGCATGGAGTTTCTGCATCATTCTACACAAACCAGTTCAGCCTAAGAACAGGAGCTATGTAAGTCTGGGAGTTCCACATGACCATCAGCTTTGACGTCAGAATAGGTCATCAGCATGGTGGCTGCTCAAAAATGGCATGAAATAGAGCAGCAGGAATTAGGAAACCATCGGTGGGAAACCAGCAAGGTTCTTGTCTTCCTCTGACAC
The DNA here is from genome assembly GCF_004348235.1 of Phoca vitulina. Classification (NCBI taxonomy): domain Eukaryota; kingdom Metazoa; phylum Chordata; class Mammalia; order Carnivora; family Phocidae; genus Phoca; species Phoca vitulina. The sequence goes on along the minus strand of NW_022589708.1, from coordinate 15,173,232 downwards.
TCAGTAGCAACCAGTCTGCGGGCAACTCATCCAATGCCCATTTAGATACAAACCCTTGTCTATGGAGATGATCATATTTGCTTCCCTTATGTCACAGGATCAAAGATCGTGAGGCTGAAAGAGACAGTGCTTACGACGGCACCCTCTAGGTTGTGAGATGGCACACTCGTGGGGTGTTGTCCGAGTGATCATCAGGAGATTATAGAGCTTTAAGGGAGCACACAAGGTCTTGAGGGCTAGTCCTTTCCAAACCTTGTCTTGTCAAGAGTCTGCAATTCTGCAGAGATGCCTTGAAGAGGAAGTAGAAGCCACCTTCTCTCAGCCCCAGAGGCCCCCCCACCCTTCTCCCCGAGCTGCCAGTTCCCTCCCCCTGAGCTCTCCCTAAACAGCCTCCCTCACGTCCCTCTGGACATTCAGACAGTGGATGGTGGCCTTTGAAGAGAGGGTTCTGAAGCTAACAGAAATGTTCAAATCCCGGTAGATCGAGCTCCTTGTGCTAGAGAGGAGGACCCACGGTCCAGCTTTGCTCAGGGTGATGTAATAATATTTCGTTAAGGAGCAGGTGTTATGGCCAAGCCATCCTGGCATTTCCACACATCAGAAAAAGGAGACATGAGAAAGTCTACTTTTTTTCCCAGGCTGGAACCATCAGCCATTTTTCAATTTTTCTGGGTCTCTTCATAAACTCTGCTCACTTTCCTTCTAAAGACTTGCTGTTTGCTTATACACACCAAATCTTCTCTCCATTCCTGATCTCCCAGGGCTTCCTTGGGCACGTGGCTGTCATACAAAACATCTGAAACTGAACAGAAGCCTTTGAGATTGGCCCGCAAATGCCCACGTCCAACTTTTCCAACTTTGCCTTAGACCTCTGCCCCAACACCCAGTATGAAAACTTGTAAGTCATTTTGACTGATCTTCACCTCACATAAATTACTAGCAGGACTTCACTGCTCACTTAAAATAATTTCATGGACATCCTCGATTCTTTATCTGTCAAATCCAATCCATCGAACTTTCAGAACAGCGATGTGAAGGGACAGAGGAGAGGTACTTACCTGACCTGTCCATCACTCCTGGCTCCAACCTTGTCCTCATGGGGGCCTTCTCGCTCTCCCATTCACTTGCCAAGAAGGCCCACCGTCCAGTCCCATCTACCCAGATTTCTCAGCCCTTTCTCCTCCATGAGACTCTTGCTGACAAATGTAGTTCCCAGGCGTTTGCCACTCACTCGACCTCCTCCATCTTTATTGGACAGGCTTGGGAGACCTGTGCTGTCCTCTTAGGAACCCGCACAGGCCTGGCCACAACTAATAGACCAAAGAAGCACGAGGTGGCCACGCCGCTGACTAGCTGCCAAGTCATTCAGATTTCTGCTCTCAAGAACTACAAGATCAGAGAGTAGCAGGAAAGTGGAGCACATTCCCTACCCAAGCCGAGGGACCTGGATACATGCAGGAGCCCCATGACAAAGAGCCCAGCTCCAGCTTCTGGAAAAGGGGGCTCTGCTTTGGCTCCATGGGATTCCTGCTTCCCTTCAATCAAACCTTCCTCATCTGAGTAACTTGGGTAGATCCCGTTTTCATCCCAAACGTCCTGACTAGAACTATCACCACAGATCCAACTGGAGACTTGCTTATTAAAATTAGTCAGGGACATGATAGATTTTGTCAAGTGAAATGTTGAAATTACGAATTACCCTTGTAGGTAACAAAACATTTTTTTTAATTGTAATCATTTTGGCAGAACCTTTTTCTTGTGAATTACAAATTTGTCTTTTTAAATAAAAGATATAGAGCATAAATACATCTTTTCTTGATAACCCAGAACTAATATTCGGAGCATCACTGGTTTAACTGTTTCTAAACATGGTGGGGTCCTCTGGGGCTGCCTGAGATGCACTCCTGCACTCCAACGCACTATGGTTTTCTAATACTGTGCTTTCAGCTGACACATTTTGCTGTTGTCAAGAGCCCACCTCCAATCTTTCACTTTTTAGGTTTAGTGATGAAGACTGTGGAGACACTGCAACCAAGTAGGGCCTAAAATAACACTCAATATGCTCTCAGCAAAGACATACGCAATTTTCATGGTCTCAGGCAGTTTTTCCGACACTTTATTTGATGAGAGACTATTTCAGCTTGCCTCCAGATTCCCCCTAGGGTCTGGGTATATTCTCAGGATATCTCATAAACCCATTCAGTGGTTTAACTACTTTTCAAGTACATTAGTCCTACATTCACAACTAGGTTGTACACCCTTTGTAAACATGAACCATGTTTCACACACAACCTATATAATAAAACGTCAAGTGCCCAGCGGGTACACAAACTGGATTTGCTAATAAAAAACAATAAACCCAGTGGCTTTCCAACTTTTTTTAAAAGACAGACTCCTAAACAAAACCATAAACAAATCTGTAAAATAAATATAAGAAAAAGCAGCTCTTACTAAGGAGAGATGGTGAGACCTGGAACCCACTCAATGACCTCTTTCTGCATGTCACTCAGGGGGTGGAAATGTTCACTTGGATCACTAGGATTAGACCAATACTCTAGTCTTCTTCAAGCTGTAAACACATCAGCTAACTCACCAGGACGTTGAGGGCCGCTGAGTACCTAAGGGGCATTAGATCGGAAATAGCCCAACACTCGTAAGAACAATGCTTCCCAAACTTTACTCTGTTCACAGATCTCCCCCAACCCTGGTGAAAATGTATCTTCTCAAGAGCTCGGGTGTTGTCTGACATCCTGTTTTTCTAACAGCTCCTGGGGCATGCCAGTGCTGGGCACCCAGGGATCACAATCTAAGTAACAAGGAAGAATCTGGAAAGTACGACCATGTTCCTTCTGTCTCAAAAACCTAGAAGATAACCTTGTCACCTTTACACGTGTAATTACGGCCCCGTTAAATTCCCTTCCTTGAGGCACCTGGGTGGCTCAGTTGGTTGGGCATCTGCCTTTGGCTCAGGTCATGATCCCAGGGTCCTGGGATGGAGCCCCACACCGGGCTCTGCACTTAGTGGGGAGTCTGCTTCTCCCTCTCCCTCTGCCTCTCCACCTCGTTGTGCTCTCTCTCAAATTAATAAATAAAATCTTTAAAATAAATAAATAAATTACCCTCCTTACTTCCAAGAGCTAAAGACCACTTGTCTTTTTCTATTCACACAAATTAAATTTCAATATAGGCATCATTAGGACAGGGGGGTCTAGTTTATTCACTGCTGTTTCCCCAGGGCCTGAACAATGCCTGGCACATAGAAAGGGCTCAAACACATTCTGAATGAATACTTTATAAAACAAGCCCTTGTGCTCTAAGTAACAAATGGTTTGCTTCCAAAATGCCGTCTCTATTTCTAGTGCTTGATATTTCATACAGTTTTATTTGGCAGTGTTTTCCCAACTGGGGAAATTCATGTTGCAACATGAAGTGTCTGCTTTGTCATAGTTGTCACTTTCCTTGTGCTGTTGTTGAACCAATCTGTCTACGCTCCTTCAAAGGCTGTCTAAAATTTCCATGTGCAGACTGGGTTTTAGGTACAGCAGGGTACAGAAGCTGGCGTGATAACAAGAAAGTACTAGAAAGTGAGGGAACCTGATGTCTCAGAGGTGAGAGAGCGGAGAGGGGGACAGCAGTCTGAACGGCTGGGTGGGTGGCAGCAAGGGACGGGTGTGGAGCAGACTCAGATCACGTGAGGATGACGAAGCAGGCAAAGGAGAGCCAGTGTAGACGACAGGAGAGGCAATGCAAGGCACAGATACCAATGTGACAGGTCACCAGATACTGAGGGCAAGTTCTGGCCCATCCGTGGCCTAGGCTTATAGAATCCCTCTGAAGCCAGGAATTCCCCCTAAGAACTCAAAACCATACAGGAGACAGCATTTAATTTAAATGTCGCCTCCAGAAGGTGCATCCTTACCCCACACCATTTTCTTAAGGCACTGAATTTGGTATCCAGGCCTAAGAGGGTGACGTCAATCACACGCTGAGGGAGAAAGCCTACTGTTCCCTACAGACAGCCCCTCGAAGGGCCCTTCTTCACCGTCACAGCAAATATGGGATCGATGCACCTATGGTGGCTGGTTTCCTTCTGCCCACCCTGACTACTTGCTTACATGCCAAGAAAAGTTGAAGAGAGTCAGGCCCAGGGGACAGGTCCCGGGCATGTCTCCTGCTCACTCCAGTGGCATCAGTGGAAAGATTCGGGGAAAGCAGCAGCTACACAAACCTAAGGAGTACAACCGGTGGTGGCCCAGTGAATCCACTAGGGATCTCGGGGTCTCCTCTAGAATGTGAAAAATTTTCTAGAATAATCGCACTGTGTTGCCAAAGTCCAGTGGTCATTGGCCTTTTCATATAATGAAGACATTAAAACTAGTAATTTCAAAGTTCCATTACATCACTTGACAGACTGGGGAGGGGAGGGGATGAGAAGGAGTTTTAAAAGGATATGTGTGCTCTTTGTCTAATTAGGTATTTCTCATTTCTCTTCCCACCAGGAAGATACCAGGTGGACTGTCCAAACACGATGACTTGTAAATATCCCAGTGTGTTTGAGACCAAGGGCAATCTGCTTTCTACACACATCTTCAAGTCCTCCTTCGTCCAGAGTACCACATCGTCCTACTCGGTACCTCTACCACCTGCTAGCCAGTCAGAAAAAGCCTCTTTAACCCCTACGCGGGGCTTGCCATTTAGATTGAAAACCCGATTGTTTGGTGTCTCTCGGGGCATTTTATAATCTAATGTCGGTGGCAGGTTAAGACAACACACAGAAGGGAAAATAGCGTCTACACTGACAAAGAATGCCGCGAACACGCACACAGGTGGCACGGAACACGCACTCGGCAGCCGCAGCGTCACCAGACGATGTGCCTTACACACAAGGTTGGGCACAGTTGGCCGGACGAGTTTTCACGGTGGAGACACGGCCCAAGAACTCGGAAGGAGGGCAGAGAATGGGTTGACGGAGAATGGAGTTTGCCCAGGTGGGAGGAACGACATGTGTGAGGACTAAGAGGTGGGAACGGCAAAGGGATGACAAATATTTGCCTAGTGGATGGAAAGAGCATGACCTCAGGTGTGCTGAGATAGGAGCATGCTTCGGCGCAGGAGTGGAAAAAGCCAGGTGTTGGGGGAACTCCAGGGAGAAGTCCCTGTGGTCAGAAAGAGGTCCAAGCACTGTCTTCCATCACGCCTCTTCAAAGCCATTCTCTTGTAAGGAGAAGTACTGAGGGCGGCACTCGGCGGAGTCAGGACGGAGGGACACCTCACGTGCCCGCCCCACGCCAGGCTGGCCAAAGTCTCAGGAGGGCTACAGGACATGTGCCAGGACCCACGCTGATTCAGCCTCTATGTGCACACACGAACCCCCGCACCGACGCCTCCCTGTGCCTTGAGCTACACCTCAGAGATGTAGGCAGGAGTTCTTCTTGTGGTTGTTTTGGTTCACTGATGCTTGGTTTCTAGAATACCCCACCTACCACCACCACATGAGCACCAAGTAAGTGCCAGGAACTATTAAGCACACGGTACACATCATCTCAAAACTATATGCAAGACATAGTCTATATTTTACAGATGAAGCAGGTGTGGTGTAGAGACAGGAAGAGATTAACTCAAGGACACTCAGCTGTAAAGCAGCCTAGCCAGGACTCATGCCCAGTGTGATGGAGATTCAGAAAATTCCTTAGCAACAGATCTATGGCATGGAGCTACTTTCCTGGACACATTTGAAAGCTCTCTTAAATCTCTACTAATAAGAATGAACCAATTAAGTTATAGGCAGGGCTGGTACCAACGGCTACGGCCAGAGCAGGCTCATTCTGACTGGCTAACGCCTGCCCCACAGGATGCTAAATACTTTGAATATCACTCCTAATTAAGAGTTCCAGGAATTCTCTCTTAGCTAACCATAATTGAAGTAAAACATTTAAAATAACTCCACCTCAAAATTAAATTACACAAGTTACTGTAAGCTGAAGGCAGAGACTGACAAGTGGGCAAATCAGCGAGAGAATGAATGCACACACAGCTCTAATGGAACATATACACCTGACTGGTAAAGTCCAGGGGCTTGAGATCCAGCTCATCCCAAGCCTTGACCTGTTGTGTGACCCAGGCCAAGACCAATCACCAACTGCTGGGAAGTCCCACAGGAGATTAACCTTGAAGGTTGCCCCAGGATTGCCCTAGGAAACCATTCTGTTACAGTAGCCAGAAATGATTTCCCACAGTAAGTAAGTAAGTAATCATTATTTTACATTTCCTAAGTATGCAAAGAAAAACGCTGGAAAATTAAACCAGGCTAATTCCGTGACCCCAGACCTCACATGTCTATCATGAAGGAGTACGTGTGACCTCACGGTCCACATACAGTCAGGAATGTACAGACCACTGGACGAGAACAGACAGAGAAATCTCTGAAACACGGCGGATCTGATGAACACTATGGAGCCTTTCCACTGGAAAATGCCCACACAGTAGATTTGCATGATTTCAGGGGATTCCTAAAGCACGAACTATATTGAATGGAATGGCCACGGAGTTAAGAGGCTCGGCTAGGAACCTCCGACTCTAGAACAGGAAAGCACCAAGCACTTGACTTCTCTTGCCACAGGAATGCAGCACTCCATCTCCAAGAAGGATTTTTCTCTTGGCGCACTCTACGCGCCGATGTCTTTCAAGGCTCTGTGCAGAGACACTGTCTCCTTTCTCGGGAGGAATGAGCATTTAAAACATGGAGCAGCCTCACCGCGGGGATGTGTTTCCACAGAGGAGGTGGTGGTGGCAATATCTGTTCATGAAGACTTCACCTAAGTAAAGGAGTCCCACTTCCACACAGACAAGTATGAGACCCAGTCACTGAGAAAACCCCGGTTGGAAATTACCACTCGGCATGCAAAATCCATTCTTATACGTAATGCTCAAAAATAGGACAACAAAATGTCTGGTGTGAGAACGTGACTAAACTTGAAGACAATGGGCCCTCCCACCACCCACCCTATGTAAAGTAACTGAAGGTGTGCTGGAGACAGATCAACCAACACCCAAGTCTCCTCTCCGGCACATCATTTTAATACCCAGGAACCGCCAACAGATGTTACACAAAACTGCCTGAGCTGTGTTCAAGGTAAATGGACCTTTGTTTCAAAAAAAAAAAAAAAAAAAAAAAAAACACAAGAAAGAGAAAGAACACAATTAAAAAAGAGCAGGGGAAGGGGCGCCTGGGTGGCTCCGTTGGTTAAGCATCCTGAATCTTGATCTCAGCTCAGGTCTTGATCTCTGGGTCGTGAGTTCAAGCCCCACATTAAGCCTACTTTGAAGGAAAAAAAAAAAAAAAAACAAGGGTGGGAGGGGGGAGGGGAGATCGTTTCGACTATATTATTACTTCTTGTAAAAATTCAGATAAAAGTTGGCAGAACTGGAAATAAGGCTCTAAGCGTTGTAAATCTACTTGTTTGCCAGTTACAAAAAACTCAGGGTACATGCCGCCTCTTAGTCAAGACGCTGCTCTTTTCTTTGCACATGGAATCGCAACCTATTCAAATACCTCCCACTCCTTTCCAGTTCAGCTTCTGTCCTGTTTGCACCTTGGTATAAACCAGTCACCTGGTTTCAAAAACCAATAACCAGTTTCCCCCAGTCCTCGTTCTTCTTGACTTTTTCTGTAGCATCTCACATTCTAAAAACCCTCTTTTTGAAATAAGCATGTACGCTGGGATGGATTTTTTTTTAATGTATTCCATTTATTTATTTTTTTAAGATTTTACTTATTTATTTGACAGGGAGAGAGAGAGAGAGCACAAGTAGGTAGAATGGTAGGCAGAGGGAGAGGGAGAAGCCGACTCCCCGCTGAGCAGGGAGCCCGATGCGGGACTCTATCTCAGGACCCTGGGATCATGACCTGTGCCAAAGGCAGACGCTTAACAGACTGAGCCATCCAGGCACCCCTAGAATTTTTTTTTTTTTAACATCTATCTCTTTGCATTCCCACTACCCTGCTCATTCCCGAAATACAACGACCTCTCCTCGTATTTTGAAGGTCTCACCTCTCGAAACTCTATCCCCCGAACAACGATCACCACACCCCCTCTCGAAGGACAGAGACGCACAAACCAGAACCTGTCACTGCTGCCTTTTCCCTCCCTTTCTTCTTCACTGTCAATGCATCCAGCTGGGGGGCCTCTCCCCTGGACAGCTTGTGTGTGTACACGGGATGCACGTCATAACTGTGAGCTGAGGAAGCCCATACACTTCCTTAAAATGTTTAACAGAGTCCAATAAGTAACTTAAAAAAGAATTTTAGCATAAAAGAAAAGCTTCACGGACTTTACGCTCTAAGTCGGGGCTTCCAAAACACCTTGATATATTAAAAGAAAAATTAAAACCCAGACTCTATTTGGGTTTCTGATACTTAGGGGACATTCCATGAGCTTTGAGCAGCCACAGAGGTTGGCCTGTCCGCAGCAAGGTGCACGAAGGACTGCGCCGACTTCCTCAGCACCGTGTGTGTTGTTACATCAAATAACTTAATCAGAACACAAACTGTTCTTAGATTTCTGCAGAGGTAATTAAATAACAATTCAATGCCAATTAATCACAGTCAAATAAGGGTCTGTCAGAGAAGAACTCTATACACATGGGAGGCTATTTAATGGTCAAATACTTGGCAGGATCTTAGTTAAACAATGATTCATTAAACCCCCTCTGCCACACAATGGCCAGGCTGAACCAGAAGTGAAAGAATCGAAACTCTTTTGTTCTCCCATAAAAAGACATCAACCCTCCATGCATGATATTCTTTCCTTCCTCACTTAGCAGACTGCTCGACTGCATGATTCAGACCCTGCTCAGCTGCTCCCAGGCACGCGGGCATGAGAGTCTTTGGTTCCCAGCACCGTATCTGGGCCACGCTTTTCTTCCCAAGTGAAAAAGGAGAGCGTGAGACAGTGGACCACACCTACATAAAGCATTTATTCTCTCCCAGTAGGGAAAAGAACAGCAGACTCAGAACCTACCTTCCAGCCCCAAGGAAAGGCAAGCTGGGGCCATTCTGCCAGCAGGAGACAGCTGCCCCCTGATCCACACAATTTATCTGGCCAGCAAAAACCACCTCCCTTATCAACTTGGTTCCTTTAAATTAAACATCCCTTTAGTAACACAACTGCCCATGAAAACCCAGAGGTCCGTGTTAAGTTTGGCTGGTAATTCCCAAAGACTTTTCATCACATTTCTCAGAGGGACTCTATCACCTTCTAGCAAGTTCATTTCTTCCTAAGGAGACTATCAAGGAAAACGACTTCCCTCTGGATGCTGGTTTTTGCCCACACTAGCATTACACGTGCTCCCGTAGTCTCACTAATGCTATTTTTAAAACGCATCATTTTTGCCCTTCATTGTTGATTCAGATCTGTATTAGACATCGCCAAGTTGGCTGAAAATGGGCTTTATGGGGTTATATTGCAGACACTGTTGACGATTCTATTTGCCTCTTCAGAAAGGCGTTTCCTAACCTGGCTTTGTTAAATGCTGGGTCCTCACTAGTTTTACCAAGCATTTTAAAAAAGATCAAAGAAATAAAATTAATTGCATTTCTCTTTATTTAAGAACAAAATACGTACTACCTAATATTTTTTAAAGTAATGTCTCATGCAAAACAAAATTTTTTGAAGGGCGTATCTATCATCTCCTCCCGCCTTCATAGGATTTATTATAATGAATCAAAGCTAAATATACGTGACAGGGTTTTCATTAAAAAGTCAAGAAACTTCATGGAAAACTTATGAGCAGAGCATAACATACTTCAACTTTGTTCATAAATTGGGCAATAGGAAACAAAGATCCACTTTGACGGGATCTCGTTGGATATAAAATATCAAATTCAGGGGTGCCTGGGTGGCTCAGTCATTAGCCGTCTACCTTCGGCTCGGGTCATGATCCCAGGGTCCTGGGATCGAGCCCCGCATCAGGCTCCCTGCTCAGCGGGAAACCTGCTTCTCCCTCTCCCACTCCCCCTGCTTGTGTTCCCTCTCTCGCTGTGTCTCTCTCTGTCAAATAAATAAAATCTTAAAAAGTATATATATCAAATTCATATGCAGACTATCACAGTGAATGTAGGATACACTGCACATTGTTTCAATAAATATATTACCTATAAATCAAATTACGCAGTCTTAACACAGGGGCGAAAAAATAAAGCACTAAAAACCGGACTTCAATTATGAATATTAGACCTATTTTTGTGATCCCTCAGACACGAAACCCAGCATTTGATTTACGGTGCTCTGATACGGTGCATAATGATAACAGCCTTACAAGTGTCTATTTCTCAGCTCAACTGTGACACAATGATTTGGGGGGGGAGGTGAGTCACACTGTGTCTGTACATAAACATACCATAGCAAAACAAATTTTCCTGCAAATATAAGCACTTTTACAGTCTATCAAAGTGGTGCCAAAAAGTAGATTTATTCACATTAAGTGCTGACGGGAATGAAACATTTCAGCAGTAAATAAAGTACATCGTAACCCCATAGTCGAATCAATGAAGTCATTAAAAATAGACTGCATTCTTCAAGAAATGGTGAGTTTAAGGGGGGTAAAAAAAATCCTCGGTCGCAACACAGCTGACAGTCACTGATCTGGACCCTCTCTCCTCCCGTGTGCCTACAAAGAAATGTCTATGAGTTCCTTATCTTTCTTCATGTGTATTTAGGCATGTGAACTGCTACATGGCCTTTCCAGCTTCCCCACAGGCATCCCATAAATACAAATAAGAAAATACACCCTGTTTTCTTCTCCTTCTCCCCTTCTCCTTCTCCCCTTCTCCTTCTCCTTCTAGGCCCCAAACTGACAGAATATTATCACTTTTGTAGACTCCTGCAAATTGGCATAGTCGCATTGGGCAGAAATATGCTGAGATTATAATATCCATTTATCTAAACTGCTAGCACGTAACAAAATTCAGGTAGGGTGCTTGCCACCTAAACTAATTTACTACTTGAAAAAGACTTCTTATGCCAAGCCTGTCAAAAGGAAAACAGGAAAGGAGTTAAGAAACTGTAAATAGGTTTGCGTTTGATCTAATTTTCAAGTGTAGGATTAAAAAGGAGGAAAGCGTGCCAAGAAAAGACGACAGGAGGAGACTAGCAACAAAGCAGCCTGCAACTCGGAGCCCAGAAGCCACACCAGGGACCCACACGGCCAGCCTGCCCTCAGGAGCGTGCCGCCCAGCTGTTCCAGGTGGCCTGGCACCTGCCGCCACTCAAGACTGGCGCCCAAAGCCACCTCCTGTGATTTACCCAAGAAGGGTGCGACCCCCTCACATTCTTTGGGATGGCTACTCGTCACAACACAAAACAAGAAGTGTTGGCGAGGATGTGGAGAAATCGGAACCCTGGTGCACTGCTGGTGGGAATGGAAAAGGATGAGGCCACTGCAGAAGACACTATGGTAGCTCCTAAAGAAACTAAGCAGAACTACTGCGTGATCCAGGAATTCCACGTCTGGGTATATGCGCCAAAGGACTGAAGGCAGAGTCTTAAAGAGATACTCGTCCACTCATGTTCACAGCAACATTATTCACAGTTACCAAAAGATGGAAGGATCTCCACGTAGTCATCAATGGATGGATAAAGACAAAATGCGGCGCACACACGCACACACACACACACAGAGGAATGTTATTCAGGAGCACGTGGGATTGCTCAGTCAGTTAAACATCTGCCTGCAGCTCAGGTGGTGATCCCGGGGTCCTGGGATCAAGTCCCGGTGTCGGGCTCTGCACTTAGTGGGGAGTCTACTCCTCCCTCTGCCCCTCCCCTTGCTTGTGTTCTCTCTCAAATAAATGAATGGAATCTAAGAAGAAAAAAAAAAGGAATATTATTCAGCCTCAAGAAAGGAAATCCTGACACATGCTACAACACAGATGAATCTTCGAGGATATTCTACTTGGTGAAATAAGCCAGTCATGACAGAAGGTACACTGTATGATTCCGCTTATCTGAGGTTCCTAGAATAATCACATTAATAAACAGAATGGTGGTTGTCACAGGCAGGGGGGTGAGGGCGGGGAGGTACTGCGGAATGGAGACAGAGGTTCCGTTGGGGAAGACGGGAATGTTCTGGAGCTGGATGGTGGTGATGGGTGCACAGCAATGTGAATGTGCTTAATGGCACTGAATGTGCACTTGAAAATGGTTAAGATGGTCAATTTTATGTGTAGTTGATAATTTCTTAAAATTAAAAAAAAAAGGATTCAAACTTTATAGCTATCCTTCTCTTAGAATCCATCCTCTGTGTCACACTCGTCTACTCCTGGTGACCTTGTTAGAACGATAAGGTGTACACTTAGCACCCGGTGTGCCAGGGCCAAGGAGAAGGATCCTGTGGTGGCAGCCACCTCTGTAAGACCCTGAGGAGGAAAGGAGAGACGTGCGCACTCATGGGGACCAGGAGGCTCCTCGCCCCCCTTCTCCCGACCCCAACACAGGAGAACTTGCTCTCCTGGAGGATGAGGAGAGCAGGGTGAAGATGAAGAACACGGGGTGGGAATGAGCAAGGGCGGAGGCTGCCTGCTGGTGGCAGACAGAGGTGCCGAACAGTCACAAATGCCCCCCGCCCACCGCACGCCGAAGAAAAGGAGAGAGCGTGGAATGTGTTAACATTTCAGTCTGCAAAGCACAGCTTGACCTTTAGGAAATGCTGGAGCAATTTTCCTTTCTCGAAAAATATTTTATACAATCAATATTCTGGATGCCCCCATCTTGTCCACTCCCCAACCCCCTGAAAAAAACTTCCACGTTAAGATGCAAAAAATCAAACATCAATGGAATTCAACCCCACTGGATGGCATGGCCAAATCAACGAGCAGCTTGCATTCAAATCCTGCTATTCTCTACATTCCCAGTCCAGGGCAGCCCCTTAGAACCCTACATAGGACCTAGGTTGGTCAGCAACACCCAAAAGCATGATTAAGAGCTTCTGAGAAGTGTTAATGGCCCTTGTCTTTTGTGAGTTTATATAACCTCAGAACAGGAAGCTAAGGGGAAACACCAAAATAAAACAAAAGTGAACCTAAATGAAAGACGACAGGGAAGTACGTATATTCTCTGCACTTCCAGGGCACGTGTCTCTTGCAATGAAAAGCAAAGATGAATATATCACTGGATCAAGAAAGGTGGAGGCAGACTAGCCTTGACTTTAAACAAGGAAAATACCACAGATATTCTAGAAAAGAGTATCTAGGAACACATACTGAGGGAAGTGGGATCCTGAGAATCATTTAAATGATGGAAAAGAGCCTTGAAGCTGAGTGGGCAGGAAGAGAAGAAAGGACCCTCCAGGCAAATATAGAGCTGGAGAGGGAAAGAGGCAGCACCAAATGGCAAACGGAATGCCTGCCATGCAAGGATTACTCCCAGGACCCTTGGCGCCTCCCTTTCAGAATATATGTAATTGGTCTGGTTATGTCTAAACTGGAGGGCAGGGTGGGGTACAGGACCTAAATGACTAGTCTTGGATAGAGACTCCTTTCCCCAGAGGTTCACTTCATGGAAGACAGCACATAGCATCGGTTTTAATGTATATTCTTAAAAGGCAGTAAGTTAAAATCATTAGCTAATTGGTTTTCTATCACAATAAAAAAAATTAGCTAAATATTTTCTCTCTTAGGCAGCAACTGTTTGAAAACCTCTGAATAAGCCTTAGTGCAAGTTAACTAGAGATCAAATCAAGGAACTCACGATTCATTCACATTCTTCCCTTACCACTCAGCATCCACCACCAACATCTGCGAGATTCTGAATGTCACGCCATTTAAACAGTTTCTATGTTGCTCATAGGACCCAAAATAACAGGGAACAATAATGTCAGAATCAAAAATACTTAAATGGGGAGCACAGAAATTCTAATTTCACAAACCCAACCGATTTTTTTTCCCTGAACCCTACATCTTGGGATCATGTAAAATCCTAGTAATAGCCGTAAATAGAAAATATAGAAAATCAACATGTTACTAGCATTCTGAACACCAATGTTTAGAAAGAGAAAATATTTTGACAATTATATTCAATTGAGCTTATTAGGCGTAACAGCTATCCACACCTATCATGTGTAACTGCAGAGATGTGATGGTAAACGGGAGCCTGAAGTCACTACTTACCTCATGGCTATAAAAGGACAAAAACTAGGTTTATTTTTTTAAAAGATTTATTCGGGGTGGGGGGAGTACGTGCAGTGGGGAGGGTCAGAGGAGAGGGAAAGAGAATCTCATGCAGACTCCACACTGAGCATGGAGCCCAACTCAGGGCTCGATCTCACGACCCTGAGATCATGACCTGAGCCGAATTCAAGAGTCAGAGGCTTAACCAACTGCACCACCCAGGCGCCCTGATAAACACTATGTTTAAAAAAATACCCAACTAGTTTTCAGAATTGAAAGATTTTTGAACATTAGGTCATGAAAGCAGCTTCTATTTTAGTTAAATAATCAACCTGTGTTTTAAAATACATTTTGCAAAAATCAAAACGATGGATTTTTAGATGTCGGTATATCATGCGGTCCTTGGCTGGCTCAGTCTGTGGAGCCAGAGACTCTTGATCTTGGGGTTGTGAGTTCGAGCCCCTTGTTGGGTGTAGAGGTTACTTAAGAACAAAATCTTTAAATATATATAAACAAATAAATGCCAGCATATCATGATCTTTCAGATGTAATTTTTTTTTAAAGATTTTATTTATTTATTTGACAGAGAGAGACACAGCGAGAGAGGGAACACAAGCAGGGGGAGTGGGAGAGGGAGAAGCAGGCTTCCCACCGAGCAGGGAGCCCGATGTGGGGCTCGATCCCAGGACCCTGGGATCATGACCTGAGCCAAAGGCAGATGCTTAACGACTGAGCCACCCAGGCGCCCCTTCAGATGTAATTTAGTGCAAAATTCATTAAGTGGAAAAATGATTCTCTGATTTTATAGTAAGGCTTTTATTATTGAGAAAGGAGATCTCAAATTAAAAAACAAAAAACGCTGGGTAACTATGGTTTGGGCAGACAGTAGCATTTCCGAGGGTATTCCCAGCATGAATTGGCAGCATCGGGAGTCTAAGCCAAGTTCAATTATTAAAGTTACAAGGCTGGATTCCTCAGAGGAGAGAGCCAGCCTCCAACTGAAGGCAAAAGGTTCCTCTCCAAATATCCTAACTTGGAGAAGACAGAGAATTCTGTAGGCCTTTGAGCTAAATTCACCGACCTTGAGTGAAAGTCCTTTCGACTCCCAAAACCTCAGGGTGGTCGACACACCAAGGAGACAAGAGAGGGTGGAGAATCACACACCTGGAGATGTAATGAGTCATGGGGAGTGCCCAGGAGCAAGGCTGCCAAATGCCCAACCTGCAAACACCTCACCAGGTCAGCACCATCTGACACTAGAACTGTGTGCTACTATTGCAGAAAAGGCTCCCGAGGCGGGGTGGAAAGCACCACAGACTTCTGGAAAGGCGAGACCAGAGTTGGGCCAGGGGTGAGCGATAGGAGGGCCGGGGTTAGACTTTGCATGGTTGGCTCTGGAGAGAACACTGCAGGCATCATTCAGGATAGGCATGAAGGGAGGCAAGACTTTGTTTCCAAAGCTGTCCCTTCACACACCTGCCTACCCCGTCCTCCCCCACTCCTGCCCCCCAGGCTCCCAGCCAGAGGAGAAGAAGCAAGGAACCAGCTTGCTGGTTTACCAGCGATTCGATAAACCAGATCCACGATCCTTAAAACATTCAGGTAAGAACTGCATCAGAGAAGGCCATTGGAGTTTGAGGCTTTCCTGCTCAGAACACAAGAATGCCGCCGCGCGGTCCCGCCTCTGGCTGATTCCCAGTCAGGCCTCAACTGCTCAAGGCGCTTCCTCTTTCAGAGAAATTAGTCACAGCAGCACTAATGTGTTACTACAAAAAATCTTGCTGTTTTCCATTTAGATGGTAGATAATACGGACTTTTAAAATCTAAAAAATGAGACTCATACTTTTAATAGCAGTCTTTAAAAATCCTATGTAGTAGAACTAATAATATTCAAGGAAAGTAGAGCAATAATTTATTCCCATGTTTTAAAGGAATAATAGAAACATCAACAAAAAGATGTGGAGATACGAGAGCCCAGAGACGCCCCAGTGAGCTGACTGAAATCCTGGTGCTGAAGGACAAACGTACCACACTCAGCAAAGGAGAGAGGAAGAACCCCCAATTCAGACAGGTTCTTCACCAGGTTCTTCGGTCCCCATCTGAAACATTCCTCCAAACATGATGTGGCTGCTAACAGCTCTGACTCAGTTCTTTTAATATAAATCATTCTAGGGACTGGCCTAAAGTGCTGTGAAGAGTTCATAAGACACGGGTCTTTGATCTTTGTGGCTTTGCCATGTATGTTTTTAAAATTTCTGGAATGCACCCAGGGAGGCAAACTGCTTGACAGAAAACACTATAAATATCCAAATAAATAAATACATACAAACATCTGGAACCCTGATTAAGCACTAAAGTTTTCTTTTTTTCAGGGAAGGGGGGGGCAACCACCACTGAAGAGCATTTTTATTTTTATGGAAAAATGTCCTATTCTTTCCTCGTGATAAACCCCCTCTGACACGAAGACAATGTGTAGAAAGCTTCAGTCTCTAAGTCCAAAGGAAAGTGGAGCTGCTGATGCCCTGTAGCTGCCTCCCCACAAAGACGTAACGTAAATGCCATTCCAGAACCAAAACATTACTGCAACTCACTTTTTAAATAATCCGTGGTCGATGAGTATCTGTGATGTAGGAGTCATTATTTCTACGACAAAAATAAATCTGGACAATAGGTTAACCTGTTCTGGAATATCAAACTCAGCGTGCACAAGGACCGATCCTCAGTCATCACGTAATAGTTTCCTGCTCAAAGGTAGAGTAGGAAAAGTTAGTTTCTGCGTCTTTATGAGGCGCGACGAACAGTAAATAATGGTGAGAACACACGTTATACTCAATACAATCAAATTAAAACCAAAGAAATCAAACTGGCCACAAATCCTGTGGTTCAAGTGTGAACCAGGACTCAGAGTAACAAACATGGTGGCATGTTAAAATACCTTCAAAAGTTAAAAGAAAAACCCCGGGGATATTCTGTCCTACCCCATCATGAGGTCCCCTGATGAGACAAAGCTTTGGCAAGCACAGAAAGGCGTGGGATCAGGCATTTTACCAAACAGAAACACTGCCTTATAGCTCTAGAGAGGGGGTTAAAAACACTCCACACGCACTGCACGATTCAACGCTGGCCTGGGGCTGCTGAGCTCCGCCATCGCTCCCGCCCGCGCTCACCGCGCACCGGCCACGCAGAACCCCGCCATCGCTCCCGCCCGCGCTCACCGCGCACCGGCCACGCCGGGCCCCGCCATCGCTCCCGCCCGCGCTCACCGCGCACCGGCCACGCCGGGCCCCGCCATCGCTCCCGCCCGCGCACACCGCGCACCGGCCACGCCGGGCCCCGCCATCGCTCCCGCCCGCGCTCACCGCGCACCGGCCACGCCGAGCCCCGCCATCGCTCCCGCCCGCGCTCACCGCGCACCAGCCAGGCGGCCTTCCTTCCAGGTTTCCAGGCCCGGCGTCACCCCCAACCCCCCAGCATTCCCACTTCTGGATAACTCCAACTCATTCTCTCACCAGTTCCTCCAGAGACGCCGTACCATCGGCCCCTCCTCAGACCTGCTCAGGTCTCCTTGGACACCCACATGGTCCCCTGGGCCGCCTCCTCCACAATGCCGACCACAGCAATGCTAACATGGTTACTAACGCGGTGTCTAGCAGAAGACATACAGGTTTTGGGGACACTGTGCTCGACTCATGATTAAGGGCTCAGTAAGTATTTCTCCACAGATGGATGGAAGGTACGTGAATGTGTTCAGAAAGCGGCATTTTTAGTATTTGCCCTGTTGGGAAATGAGAGACTGTCGTTACAAGAACAGAGACCAATACTGAGACAAGCTGTCACTGACCGCCCAAAGGAATGATGAAAGGGGTCACCAAAAGGCAGGTGTCCATAAAAGGTGGGGGTCGGGGAGAATAACCACTGGGCAAATTCAAAATAAGAAGGGTGTTCAAGCTTGTTCCTGTGGCAGCTACAACCCAGAAACCTGGCCCCGACACAAAAGCATGAAGGCAACCTGTGTGTGGGGTGGTCAGGAATCCTTCCAGCTCCCGGAGCCCCCCGTGCCTGACGGGGCAGTGAGCCCCCTGAAACAACACGGACATTTACAGAGTTCTAGTCTGCCTCCGCCTTAAGGCAGGCCCAATCTTCAGAAATGGTCTACACTCAACAGAGAGAAGAAGAACTCATCCTGCTCTGCATTCTAAATCCCTTCTTTGTAGCTTCCAGATATTTAACCAGCCAGTGTTGTCCTGAAAAGCTCACTTCCTACCTGGACAACTCCCCATCATGGTAGCTGCTCCAGAGGGAAAGATTTCGGCGCTGAGTACTTGAGAGGTTAATCGCATCAATACCGACCCACCCTCCCCTAAGTGCCATGGCGCCCCTTGGCAAGAGGCTGGCAGCAAGCCAGAAGGAAAACTTTTCATGGATTCCAGGCTGACGTCCTGGCCTCTAGCGCCCATTCTGATCTGTTCTGTGATCCACCACCTGAATCGGTTTCTGAGTGTTTCCTCAACTATCCCCCCGCCCCATCTCTCCTGGTTCCACTCAAAAAGCCCCACTTCCTCAGCCCTGCCTCAGGTTCTCCTTCCCAAGTGTCTCCTTAGCAGGATGTCAACCGCTAGAACTCTAACACATCATCACTAGGCCAGCACACTCCCACCAGCCTGCATAATGGATATGCCCACTCCTTTCCACATTTCCCCAACTGTGGGGAGGGATGGTCTCTGTTCTCCAGACTGCTGGGAGGCCAGGGCAGTCCATGGATCTTCCACAGCCTCTCAACGAGAAGCAACACAGACTGTCTAATGGTCAGCTATTCCTACCCAAGGAATTTGCCAGGTGCATAAAACCTAATACAGAATTAAAACATCTCTCCTGCACAAGTCAACAAAATGAACTGCAAACCATCTCAGTAATCCAGGATACCAAAGGCTGCACCAGGGTATTTGCACTGAAGAACCAATATGCATTTCTCTTTGTGGGCAATTTAAAAAGATGCACACCAAACAATGGCCTTTCATACGTTCTTTAAACATCCAGGAACTAAGGAGAGAGTAGGAATTTCTAATGTAAGGAGGAAAAGGCTGGAAGAGGGTTTGAAATCTCTAAGGAAATTATTTAACTTAAATCAGAAATTCTCTTTGGGCAGGATCTGGTGTCTGTCCATTGTTCCTGGTAAAACCCAGCTGACACAATTGCAGAATATTCTTGGCCTGCCATTTATGGATTTCCATGGCTAATTTTTGCATACTACTTCTCCCCCCCACCTTTTCCCTCCAAATGTATAGTCTGCCCACCATTCCCATCGCTCTCAAGGTACGTGTGCTATTGTAACCTACACGAACAAATACTCATCTCCTAAGAGCTATACTGCACAAGTTTTTCATGCATATTAGGGGAAAATCAGGCTTCTGCAGGACATCAAAGTCCTTTCAGACCATGACCTTAACTGTGTTCCTTACCAGCATTCGAAACTTGCTTCCATTAAATAATACCTGTATAGGCTTGTAATGAAGTAAAAATCACTGCAGGATCCCAACCTCTCTGGCCGCCACCGACTCCACAGGCCTCAGATGAAAAGTCATGTTGCTCATCACTGGAAGGTTTCCTTCGAGCTGAATAGATCCACTAGTCACAAATCTGAAATTGCTAATATTTTCATCAGAAAGGAGGAAGAGAGCTTTAATTCACCAAGACGCTACAACATGGAGGCAGCAAGCGGCTCAAGGCTGAATGGGTTGAGCTATCAAATGCGAGAGACGTCATCAAAACGTGAATGGAGGAGAGAGTCCAATGGAGCGATTTTCTTTCCTCAGGTCGAAACACAGTATTCCTCACCCTCGGACTTTCTAGGTCAGCTCGCTTTTCACCTACGTCTCACTCTGTCTCTCCAGCATTTTGTCTGGATACGTTCTTTATCAGCCAGTCGCTTTTGCCTTGCATTTGTCCTCAAACTCCACAACAAAAACAAACAGGTTCAAAAGTCAAAGAATGCAAGACTCCTCAGAAGTGCAGTATGAAGAGAGAACACAGGCTATACCATATAAAATTCCGTATACCGTCTCTTCTGACTAATGTGCGTATTACACAGGATGCCGATGGGGGGAGACTAACGACATTTTTGATAAACAAACCTTAATACGTTTGAGCCAATATCTGAAAAGAACCTTACAGGCAAGAGCGTGAGTAAAGGGACCACAACCTTGTGTTCCTTAAACCCAACAAAGGTGAAGCTGGTCCAGTCATCCCAGGGAGCCGGCCACACCCACAACAGCAAATGGCAGACTTTTATTCTGCAAACATATTCCCACATTTCTGACTTTTTAAAAAGACTATCAAAACATAAAGGACACTGGAAACAGGTTCTCCCAGGAACAAAGGAAAGAGTGACGCATCTACATTATACACCCAAGTTTACAACAACGACAAAAATCCAAAAGATGGCTAAAATTAGGATTAAATCCTGTCCTTACACTATTTGCGATAAATTGAATGAGCACAAAAAAGTACCTCACTATAAAATATTGAACTTGTAATGTAGTAAGATTTCCTAGATACTATTTTCCTGCAAATTTCCAAATGTCATTTAACTTCTGTGGAGAACAACGAAGAAAGCAAACTCTGTGTTACTGCAAAAGAATTAAGATATAGGCAGTAAGACACAATGGAAGACTCTTTTTGTCTTTCCCTTTACCATAATTTGTGAATGGAGGAGGGTAAGTATCTAAAAAGTGAACCACATACCAGAGCCTGAATGAATCAATAAAATGTGTCTTTAAGTAGGATTCATTAAGATTGATACATCCAAGGCTCCAGGCTATTGTTAACTTAAGTTCTAAGCCCATGACAAGTGTGGTACTGAACCACAGAACTTAGCAGGTTAGTTTATCTGAAAATGTCCAACAGGAGAATTTACCCATTCTTCTATTACACCCCCACACCCCCAGCTTCTTTGTATCTATCTATAGGACAGCTGGATGGGATTCCTACAATATTGAAGTCATTTTGCTATGGTTCTCCCTGCAGGAAACTTTCCAGAACTCCATTCTATCCACTCCAACAACCAAGACCACCAACCATATTATTCTTCCACTCAAAGTCAAGATGAGCCCTGTTAAACACTAAACTGCATTTCCAACATAGCCTACGTAAAGGTAGTTTTGTCTTCATGCAAATGACTGCACACATTTTGGAATGGTTAGCAGTACTTCTAATATGACAGGATTTAAGAACTACTACTCTTTCTCTCTGAGTCCTCTTTAAGTTATTAAAAACTTATATTGTTATATATTGCTATATTGTTTTCGCTTCCCCTAAGGACCCGAATGGCAAAGAAGGGCCTACTACAATCCCACGATCCCAAGTTGTCTCTTATAAAACCAAGTACTATAAATGTCAGAGCTTACATTTTCCTAACATATGATCAGCTATAAAATTATAAAAACTTTAAAGTTATGACAGAAATGAAGCAGACACTCAAAGAGATATCTGCACTCCTTTGATTACAGCCTTATTCACAACAAAGTATCCAGACAACCTAAATGTCCCACAACAGATGAATGTATGATGATGTCACTCACACACACACACACACACACACACACACACACACACACACAGGAATACTACTCAGCCATGAAAAAAAAGGAAATCCTGCATTTCCAACAACATGAATGGACCTTGAGGACATCTTGCTAAGTGAGATAAGCCAGACAAAGAAAGACAAATATTGTATGACATCTCTTAGATGTGGAATCTAAAAACACTGAACTTATAAAAGCAGTGAGTAAAATGGTAGGTGGGGGGCTCGGGGGTGGGGGCATGATCTAAGGGTACATACTTGCGAGTCCTAGAGACCTAATACACAGTACAGTGATTACAGACAACAAAAGGGTATTATAAACAGTAAACATTGCTAAGAGACTAGACCTTAATTGTTCATGACACAGGAAGAATAGCATGAGCTAACATCACAACAGCAATCATACTGCAATATAAATGTATCAACTCAATATGCTGTATGGAAAAAAACAAAAACAAACCATAAAGTCATGACAAGGTATTAGTGAAAGTCTCTTAAAAATGTAGGGCCATGAGAAGAGGTTAAAGTGATCATCTGGTTTTTAGAAACAGTAACTTTCCCAACATCCACCTCCCCCCATTTTGGACTAATTCACTGTGAAATGCTAAATCCTCCTGAAAATGGATAAAAGCAAGAAAAAGCATACAAAAGCTGAATCAACAGAATGAGGAAGGTGAAGACCACAAATTTTGAAGTATTTCTTACTCTCATATTTGTAACTCAAATTAGAATTTATATATCAACACACATACACACACACCCAATGATTGCATACACCTCATAACACCTGTATTATGTGATGGACTGTCCAGGTCATGCAAATTTTCTGAAATTTTAAAAAAATTTCTGATTAGCTTGATGTCCACATCCATTTCATAGGAAATAATACGCAAGACAATTTCACCTTGACCTGAAGAGCTACCATTATTGTGTAAAATATTATAATGTATAGGGAACGGATGACATAGCTTTAGAAAATGCCCATGGAGAATTCAGAATACAGTATCTGGTTCCCTTATGCAAAATTCCCAGCACACTGGCATATGGAGATGCTTAATAAATATTTAGTTATAATCTGTATGCTGATTATAATCTGTAGGCTGATTAATGATTTGGAGCAATCTGGTGCTTAATTTTCAATTACAGGCACCGTAACTCTACGGTTCCCACATAATAACCAATGAGGACAATAACAAGAGGAGTGAACAAGGAGGCGAGGACGAGCATGCATTTGCTGGGTACAAGCTCTAGAAGCTTAAGAGAGTGCAGATTCCTCATTGCCTTGTTGCTTCTGAAGATGAAATGAGACAATGGAAGGGACAGGATTTTGAGAAGTTGAAACTGTCAAATAAATTTATGATGTTGCTATAAAATGACAAGACATAGGGAAGTATTCCAAAGGTATCATACTTTGGGCTGATCCTCAATTTGATAAACCACGGGATTATAACCGCCAACACACGACACCGCTTCAACGGGAACAGAGCCCTTAAAACATTGGAGGGTGCATGGAATGGAGGGTCATAAAAACCCTCTGAGTCTTGACAACCTCTTTTGGTTTTCTATTTTATCAAACTGTTTCCAAGTGACTTTTGCACGACAACAGACCCATTGAATTTCAGAGCGGAGGGCCCTCTCAGACATCAGGAGGCTGAATAAAGACGAAGACTCAGGACTAGTTAGGCGCTCGCTACCTAACTACTAACACAGCTACCTGGCAGACACGTGTTCAACCAGTAAGTGCTCTATCTTCACTTGGCTCTCTCCACCCAAAACTATGTATTTCTTCATTTACCTCAACATTATTATGACCAGCTAGTAAATTATGGCATTTAAATTGTCAGTTTATTAATACTAATTGGGCAGTATACATAGAAGAGCTGTTTTTGTTCTGTGGGTTTATTATTCCTTCAACTGCTTTAAAAATATAATCTACAGTTTATAAGAACTAACCCAGAATCTCATTTTCTTCCCCAGCTGCTTTAACCATATTTTGTGCAAGAAGTTTTGAAGTATCAGAATGTCCATCAGATAGAAATGCAGAAGGATTGCCTGGAATTAACTGGAGTGAACAAACCAGAAAATGTCTCTAAAAACATCCCATGAATAAAATTTGAAGGTTTGACAATCTAAAACTGCCTTAGGTCAACTTTAACTTTCACTTGTGAAATTTGTCATTTTTCATGCTTTCTGAAAAAGGTGAATACAGAGAAGTTCTACATTTTGACCAGTTATAGCACTTTTAAAAATAATAAGTTCCTGCTACTCCCAAGAAGTATACCCACTTCCCTGGAAAGATTCCAATGTTCCATTTAAATAGAACTTATTTTATAAATTTAAACTGTCTTTCCTTAATTATACAATAGACTTCTGTAATAAACTTCAGCCATATCATTTTTAAACAAAAAGTAAACCAGATGTTTGGTATTTATATGCAAAATTGAGCTCTCATTGTGAAACCAAATTAAATTAAAATGAACTCTGGAATGAAGCTAAGCCCCCAATGAAAAACAACAAACACAAAACCAAAAAAAAAAAAAAAAACCATGTTGTTTTGTGGCTTGTTAGTTTTGGTCACTTACCTATTTTTCCTTGCATCTGGGAAAACACACACCCCATTCCCCATCCCCACAGTTTTATAAAAATTAGCATATGCATTTGGATTTTGTTTAAAAAAAAAAAGGCAAAAAAAAAAAACGTCTAAAATGTCAACATGTCACTTAAATAGTCAAAAGTTAATTAATGTCAACCATATGGCAGGCACTGTTTTCAATGCTTTACATCTATTAAATCTCTTAATTCTCACATTAAAAAGCTTGGTTCTACTACCCTATTACCATCCCCATTGTACAGACAGAGTTGAAGCAGAAAGAGGTGAAGTAAGTCAGCCAAGGTCTGTCGGTGGCAGGGCTAAGACTCACATTCAGGGAGGCTGATGCCAAAGTCTGCTCTCTTGACCATGGAGCCCGAATTATACTTTGGCTCAAAACCACTATTGGGAAATACAAGAAAACCATTCAAATTGGTGTCGTTAAAAATCAAAGGTCACTTTATTTGCTGGTTGGTTTTCAGATGTTAAGCTTTACATCTCTTCAATCGAATCCAACAGTATGGACCTTATTCTGGTGTTGTCACACTAACTAAAAAGTTGTCTCTCTCTGTCTCTCTCTCTCACCCACACACACACCCCAACCTTCAGCGGTGCTGTTTAAGATAACTGTGCTTCTTCAGTCAAGAGGATCTTGATGTAAGGATGTAAGAATTCAGGGGAGAGAAAAGATGGGCTATTTTTTTTTTTAAATACTCCCATGTTTATTCAAAACGTAGAAGATACTCATTTTGCCACCCAAAATGTCAAACCCTAATCTGATCTAGGAAAAATTTACTTTGATAGAGCAAGAACCAAGACGACATACCTGAAGGCCAATTCAATTAAGCATCACATTTGTAGTGTCTCCTTTGTGAAAAAAGACATGAGTGGTCAGAACATTTGGCATCAAGGATTAAAGCTTCTTCGTTCAATTTTTAGAATTCCCTAATGTATGATAAATCTATTTACCCGGGCTAAAGACTTGACAATTCGTTAATAAACAGCAGCTTATCTGATGGTATGAGAAACCACTGTCTGGATTACACAGGTGCTGCCTTTTATTACTCTGGCTATTTATGTCAACAACTATTTATTTAATCTTGAGTCAAGGAAAAACAATTTTCTAGTAACACTGATTACTCATCATCTTGAAATATGCGTTTATTTTCCTTTCATATATAGGACTTATGTCAAGACCAACAGTGAAAAGTTAGCACCAATAACAAATACTTCTGTCTATAATATAGCTTACAGGTGGAACTCCTTCAACAACATTTGACTCCCTTTTCATTTTTTTTTTTTTTTAAGATCTTATTTATTTATCAGAGAGAGGGAGAGAGACAGAGAGACTTGCCGCACAAGCAGGAGAAGCGGCAGGCAGAGGGAGAGGCAGCCTCCCCGCTGAGCAAGGAGCCCGATGCGGGACTCGATCCCAGGACCCTGGGATCATGACCTGAGCCGAAGGCAGATGCCCAACCGACTGAGCCACCCAGGCGTCCCTCCCTTTTCATTTTTATGCTAAGAGGGAGAATAGAGAGAAGATTTATATTAGCATGAGATATAATTTTAAGAAATTTCTGCCATTTTATTCTCCAAAAAGTTAAAATAATGAATTTATAGTTCCCCCAAAGGAAATAAATTTAATGAGCCCAGGCCACTCTGACACTAACAGAAGAAGAAAAATTCTAAAAGAAATGACTATATACAAAAATGCAACCACTTCCTTCTTAATCTACTTTTAAATATTTAATGGTAATGAAAAAAATTAATCCATGATTCTTACATTGCAAAGCACCGCTGTGATCTAGGCATACGGAACTATATGTGTGAGAATATATATTTAAGGACAAATCCACATACCCTGCAGTATCTGTTCGTATACCTTGATGCATAACAAAAAGTAGGTGCTCACTATATTGTCCACCGGAAACTAATATAACACTGTATGCGAACTACACTGGAATTAAAATGTTTTAAAAAGCACGTGCATTGTTTTTCTTACCACTCTCGAAATTTCTTTTTGATTACATGCCTCAAACTGGGTCAAGAATGAGATCAGTCACTGAACCAAAAGAATACTTCCAGAAACCTCCACTTAAAATTTAGAGACAAATCAAAATCATTAACTCTTGATTTCAACATCCTAAAAATCAGGGACTTAAGCTGAAAATCAACCAGAGCAGATACACTGGTTTCCACTGATGTATTAACAAGACATGGCTCTAGAGCACTCTTTGGAAAACAGCAGACCTGGAGGCAGGATGTTCCTATCATGAAGAGCATGACTGTATTTGGAATAATGTCTGGATAAAGATTTTTAAACACATAACAAGTCTAAAATAGACTTTCCAGGTGTTCAAGAGGTTGAAACATTTCCCCATGTGATACAATCTATTAAAATGCAAATGCAGAAAAGAAATGAAAGGAAAATATTTCCAGAACAGAGAACCTGATTTTCTGATAGCTTTCCACTTAACCACAGTGTTTTAATAAACTTCCATTCAAAGTGTTCTTTGAAGCCTGTTGTCTTTTTTTTTTCTAGATGTTAAAGAGTTTCCACCTGAAGGAGGGGGGAGATTTCTAAAAGATTGATCCTGGTTACTAAGAATGAAAAGAACACTCAACAGATCATGGATGATTTCATGACAACATTCTCAGGGAGAAAGCTGCCATCGCTTATGCTCTATCCACTGGCAAAGCACCTGTAACATGCTTCTGGGGCGCCTGGGTGGCTCAGTCAGTTAAGCATCTGCCTTCAGCTCAGGTCAAGATCCCAGGTTCCTGGGATCTAGCGCCGCATCGGGCTCCCTGCTCAGCGGGGACAGCCTGCTTCTCTCTCCCTCTGCTGCTCCCCCTGCTTGTTCTCTCTCTCTCTGTAAAATAAATGAAATGTTAAAAAAAAAAAAAAAAAAAGCATCAGTAACACGCTTCTAAAAGCCCAAGAGAAGTGTGTGTCGATACTTATTAAAGACTGACTTCCTTCTTTCTCATGTACTTTCCAGAGATGAGCTCTAGCACCCAGATGGTTCCTGATGGGTCAGGAGAGCATTTGAGTATCATCAAAAGCCTGGTCAAAAGCCAGGCTGGGTTTGCTGTAAGCTTAGAGGTTATTATCTTAAGTAAATCACTTACTTTTGTTTCCTAAATTCCCGTCTCTCTCCAACTCCTGTGATTTCATTTTGAAACAATTGGTCTTGAAGTTCCAGGAAAACAGTTGTTGGAAATTTTATGAAATCAAGGCCAATGACTTAGGTAATTGGTTATGAAAAAGAAATATACCACAGGGCCATGTGTGTGTGTCTTGTGAGTACATGTGAATCAAGATTATCTGCTCTACAACTGTATTCAGTCTTTGAATCTGTATCTTTCCTATATGGAATCATTGAATACTTACACTGGATAGCTTTGGGGGGGTAGGGGGCGGGGAATCGGCTGTTTTAGAAATAATCCATTGTCTGCAAATATTTAAGTTTGCAAATGCCTTGAAAATAGGGACTTTTTGTCCCAATGCTTAGGACCACAACCTACAACCAGCGGGAAGCCTGCTTCTCCCTCCCCAACCCCCCCTGCTTGTGTTCCCTCTCTCGCTGTGTCTCTGTCAAATAAATAAATAAAATCTATTTTAAAAAAATAAATAAAATAAAATAAAATGCAGGAAGTAAAATTATCAGGTACTAAATATTGAAGTGCTAACATTTGTCTTCAGTGATCAACGAAACCCCAAGCAAATGCATTAGGTGTTTGGCAATTTCATTTCCTTGACTGGTAGATAACAGGAGAAGCTGGAACCTTGTCTGGTGTACTTCCATGAACCACAGCTTCCAAAGAACCAATCATGTATATGGTTTTCTCTTCGTGCCATCACATACCCAGAAACACAGTCCACCATGAATAATCTATTACAAATTCTACTTTGGAAAATAAATAGGGAAGGGTTCAAGTTAATATAAACACTGAGTGTAAACACAAAAAGGCTCGAATTCTATTTCAACACTCTAAAGTTGCATTGTCCTAAAAGGGCGTGGCACCGGGAGATGCAAATACCCTCCTGAAACCATCCCTTCTTCTATCCTGCCAACAAATACTAATCAGCTACAAAGTGTCCAATCCTGGGTTCAGAGGCTTTTGCAATAACATAATAGATGGGCTCTATGAGGACTGGGGCCCCAAGGCTAAGAGAAGAGACAGGCAGTCAACACATAATTACCTAAATTATAATTTAACCATAATTGGGACAAGTACTATAAAGATGTGATTTAAAACATAACCAAATTTTAAAACTTTATGTGAAATAAAATGTCACAGGCTCATTGTTGTAAACATCTGGGTTTTTTTTTTCTCCATTTTCTTTATGTCAAAATAAATGATAATGTTTAAAGTAAAGGGGCAGGGAAGAAATGATAAGAGAAGATGAAGATTTCAGTCATAAAATGAAAATCAAAGTTCAGCCCCACGGTGTCACAGGAGAGCTACGAAGTCAAATCGCTGAGGGGGATCCATGGACTATATATAGCAAAACCACATGGAATTTCGATCCAGCAAATTTCCACCCGCTCCCACCTCACGTCAGAGCACTGTGCTTTCATATGTATTTATCAGTATTTATTCCTGTTGAAACTGGCCCAGAAATACTATTCCAGTTTCTCTTGAAATGGTTGCACAAAAGTGATAAACTGTGTCATAAAGATACTTTGATGCGTTTTCTGACTTGTCACAAAGAACTACAAAGTTGAAGTTGTCGTGTGCCTGTGATTGGGGTGGGGGGGGGGACTTTAAATAACAGTATTTGAATTAAGATAAATCACATACCCCTAAGGTAATGCCAAAGTACTAAGCATACTAACACAAGCAATTGGGATACACTAGGAAAGTCATGAGTACCAAAGACTGCCTAGCTCCAAGCCGGCTGAAAACTGAGGCAACACAAATATGAAATTAATGAAAACTGAGGAGTTTGGGAGTATTAACATCATAGCACAAACACAGAGTGAAGTGGAGAATTTCTATATTATGATATATGTATCACTTAATATATACTCTACTGGGAAATAAAAGAACACAAGTAAAATGTCATACTCACAAATTCCTGAGATATTACATGATTACCACTTTGAACAAGGTACAAGCTTCCCAAATCTTATCTTTTTAACATTTTATTGGACAACCACAAACAGTGCTTTCTCTGTTACTAATAAGCTGTATTTCCATGTATGATTATTATGGAGGAAAAAAAAACAGGAATAAAGAGTAATCAGAACATTCTAATAGATTAAAAATGTATATCAAAATGGTGCAATATTTGCCAGCTGTGGACAAGAGCTATAATAATCACCTTTACAGAGATTACTGACAAAATAACAATAGTAATCAAATATATGTAACTGTGTAACTATTTAAACTCCTAACAAAGGCTTTTATGACACTATTAGCATTAGCAGTAAACAAGCAACTCCCATAAAATATGACTTAATATCACCCTGATAAGAGTTTAAGTACATATAACCATTGTTATGTGAAAAGACACGATTTTTAATATGTGACAACCCGACAGGATTTAATTACCACACCTACTTCAAAACTATTAGCTGTTTCATTCAAACCTGAAAAAACAATATTTATACGGCTATTGAGAATCATTATGATTGATGCAATCTTTTGTGTTATTCCTTTTATAGTCACTTACATTTGTTATTATGAACAAGGAAAAAAAAAGAAAGGGGAAATGTGTGTTTCTGTTTTGCAACAAAGCTTTTCTGATGATGACTAACTTCTTCCTTTGAACACAAAAAGCCTCTTTAACTAATGTACATATAAATATGTTCTTTACAATGTGCACCAAGCAAGGAAAGAAGAAAAAAAAAAAAAAGCTAGCCTGTAGGACTTAAGCCAGAATTAAAAGCAACCTAGGCAAGATGAGTACATGAAAGCTGTCAGGATAGATGTTATTCTTACTCTCAATTTCTTACAGCTCATCTGCTCTCAAGGAAGAAAAACCATAGTTTCTTTTAACCATATCCACAACAGATCTCACTTGAAAGGAAACACAGCCAGTGATTTGGCATGAATGGGCACATTACCAATTTTCCAGCATCACTACTGAATATTTATGTCGGTGACGAATGATGACACCAGTGAAATATTTTAACACGAAGCCTTGCCTTGTAAATCGTCTCGATGCTGTGTCAAAACAACACCTACCATAAATCAGAGGTTTTAGGACCAGTATTTCTTGTTCTAACATGCTACCTGCTCAGCAGAATCACTTGTGTGAACAGGCATAGATTAATGTGTGCTAAGCACAGCCATCTTCCCTCCTAACTTATAGAGCTATAATTTAACAGGCCTATTATCGTCAACGTAATTTTGACAGTGCTGAAATATTATACTTGTTAAAAATATGCACTTAGCACTAACTCCAGTGGTCATTTGAACGGAATAAACAGAGAGGTATCCCTACAATTATCTGGCTTCTCTACCAAGGACTCTTCAAGCAAGAATGTTGACAACTGATTTTATAAAGACTCCAGCAAGACAGTTTTTCTGATTGTATTAGCTCACCGCGCTGCTTTCAGTTCACTTTTCACTTTGCCTCGAGTTATTTATTAGCAGCTTATAGTGGATGCTAACGTGTCCCTTTCCAGTTTCAAGAAACAAAACAATCGTTCAAACCTCCATCACCCACCTCTCCCCAACGCTCAACTCCCACCCATGCATATCCCAAAATTCAGGATAGCTTAGATTTGTGAAAGCATCTCCAGAGCCTCATTTCCCGCTCAAATTAGAAATCTTAATCCTTTGGGCAACCTAGATTTTGGATTAGGAGGACACACAAATAGGTCTCTCATTATTCACTATGCCACTATTCACGTTCCATACGTTCCTGGGTGTAAGCACCTCCCACCAGGAGAATAAAATTGACCAAAGAAGAAGTTACTGCATTTATTTTTCTCCTTTTGTACTACGTTAGCCCTAACTTAATCTGTAAGGGGGAAAAAAAGGATATATGTTTGTACTCTTCTGAGACTGGACACATAAGGGAACACACACACCGCTGCAGAAAAACCGGTCATGTAAAATGAGCACACTGGGGACGCCTGGGTGGCTCAGTCGTTAAGTGTCTGCCTTCGGCTCAGGTCATAATCCCAGGGTCCTGGGATCGAGTCCCACATCGGGCTCCCTGCTCAGTGAGGAGCCTGCTTCTCCCTCTCCCTCTGCTGCTCCCCCTGCTTGTGCTCTCTCTATGACAAATAAATAAAAATCTTTAAAAATATAAAATGAGCACACTGTCCACAACCCAATATTAACTCTGCACTTCCCTGAGAGAATAAACAAACACCAACATCTACCGACCCCAGCGGCTCACTTTCTTAAAGCCAAATTAACAAACGGGGAAGCAAACAAATATTTATCCGGAATCCACTGCGGTCGATGCACTCAGCCAAGTGTTATGTCACCATTTCTAGGCATGAAGAACCAGGACAACTCTCCATGCATCTTGTCTCCAAAATGAAGGGTGAAATTCTAGAGACTTGACAAGACTAGAACGTCTCTACGGACTCTGCTGGCGTGGAAGGAAACTGAAGAAACTGTCTGGTCCTATTTCTCCCTAAACTCATGTCATACGAGCCACCGTATTCTACCCTTAAGGAATCTGAATATATATCCAGTCAAGAGGTCAGCGGCTGCCTCTTCCAGTCACTAGGCGAGAAGTTGTCAGTTAAGAAATCCAAGTGACCTTGTTTGAAATGCCAGATATTCTGGGACAACACTGTAATTCATTATTCAAGAGTTCAATGTCTCAAACATAATAAATTACACCAGCGGTTTCAAAACTCTGTATCAACAGTACAAAATACAGACTCTAGCTATAAAAAATGGAATTTCTAAGCTTTAAATTAAAAAAAAAAAAGTAACATAAAATAAAACAGGTTTTTGCAATAAGGTGCCCTTACATTATATTCCTGAAATAACGTAGATCATGCTGCCCTCTTGTGCCAGACATAAAAAAATAAAATGAATTCACCCCATCCAAGGAAAACACGGTTTACAGGGAATACAGAAATTCTCTCTTAATTTCTGACTGATTTCCTTTTGACCTGGCATTTGTGTTACCTATGTATTAAGATCTGACAGAACAGAGATGGTGGAAGACAAATGTTGATCAGGGAAGAGGCAGGTGCCGCACACAGCACAGGGACGCAGACCACGTCCACAAAGGCACTCCTCAACGCAAGGTGCAAGCAGAATGTGTGCAAAATGCTGGGACAGCTGAAAATGTGCGGCTATACACAACACCATTCCCAAAATCCACAGAGGAGGGAAGGGTAAAAATAGAGGAAGGAAGGGAAAAAGAAGAAAACTAGCTTTTGCCATTCTGAGATGACACACTAGCTGATTCAGATTTTACCCGAACAGCTGAAGATTGATTGGTTTATGAAAAATCAGAGGGTAATAAGATGGTGCATTATAGAAGCAAAAAAGCTAAGTAAACTTCATGCAACCATACATAGGTCCAAAATGGAGAGAAACTGAAGTCGTGGAGCTTGGAGAGATGGAACCTTGTTAAAAATCAGAGCTCTGGGGTGTGGTTAGAGAGACGTGGCTACCGAGCAGAAACATGCACTGTGCAGGTTCACCTTGTCCTTCTCCCTAAATCCAAGTCAGTGAGCCTGGGATGTTGATGGGGCAGCCAGAGTTTCGGGACCCTTCACTGAAGGTTCAGTTCTCTGCATAAATTTGAAGGATCTCCCACTGATGAACAAGATGGGAAAGGCATGGGAGGGAGGCAGCACATCGGGGGTGGGAGCACCCGTGAACAAATGTAAAAAGACATTTCCACAATCCGGATCAGGGTCACCGAGAATATTCCGGCAACAGTGGGAACTGAAGGTGACCATGGAAGGGAACACTAGCAGGACACCTGCAAATCCACACGAGGCTATGGTGCCGGCCGCCCCAGTCACCACCCCAAGTCTCGCTGGCTGGAAACTACCCCTGTACCCTCTCTTTTCCAAACTCCAGGACGCTGTCAGGATCATAGGAAACGGACTGACTTCTCCCGGAGAGGGTACTCTGAATGACAAATTACTGAGAAGAGAACGATGTGCCTCCTGATCTCTCCATGCTGCTCAGAGGACCCTCTGTAACTCAGGGGGCGCAACATCACACCGAGCACTTGTATCCACTTCATGTGGCTATTTAACAGAACTTAACAATTGAGCGTATCCGCCCCTCAGCTCTAGCAGGGAGTTGTTTTTTAATATCATATAACCATTAAAGTACATACAATCAATGATGTCTACTAGGAACCATAATTCAAGGCTTTTGCTTATTCTTCCCAGTGGTTTAAAAACTATAAAAATTTTAACCCAATGGTAAAATCTACCACGTAAAATATTTTTAATTAAAAAAATATATTTTTTTAATCTACCACCAAAAAGAGTAAATAATTCAGGGCCCCTAAACATTCTGGGCAACCTAGGCCTATCTCTGGTGTCCTTACTTGGGCTTCTATTTTCTTGAAGGAAGAAAGCCCGGCTAACAGACCTGGGAGGGGGGAGGCAAGATAAACAGTAGTGTGCTACCCTAAGATTAGCGACCCTGAAGATTTAGACTCGTCCCAAATCCTTGAATAATAAATAAATCGGCATGTGGAGAAGCCTACAGGTCTTGAACAGGAAGAGCCTGGTTAACTGTGGCCACGAGCGTTCGGGGGCTGTGATAACAGAAATGCAGTCCCACTTACTGCTCCAAACTCTATGACTGTAGCTTTCACATTAACTGGCAAAGTGGAGCGACTTCCTGCCATCAGATACATAGGGCCCCCAATCCCTTTCTGACCACAGATGCAACAAGACTGCAGACTCGTGGGGGCCTCTGCAGGTCACCATTCCTGTGCTCTGCACAGGGCCTGAGTTAAACAAACACGTGGAATGAAATGCACAAAATGCTTCCCTGAGCAGTCTTATCTAACCCTCAGGACAGCCTTGTGAAGCACGTAGGGCAGCTCTTCCTTCCAGTTCCCAGGTGAGGAAGTTCCAACCCACTATGGCTAAGAAACCACAGCTGCTGACCAGGTGCTGAGTGCTGTTCCGAGCCCCGTGAATGTACTGATCTGCTTTATTCCCACAATATCTTTTTTTTTTTTTTTAATTTTATTTATGTGTCAGAGAATGAGAGAGAGAAGCAGGCTTCCCACCGAGCAGGGAGCCCGATGTGGGGCTCGATCCCAGGACTCTGAGATCATGACCTGAGCCGAAGGAAGACGCTTAACGACTGAGCCACCCAGGCGCCCCTTATTCCCCCAATATCTTGCTAAGGGAGGAGTATACAGCATCCTCATTTCACAGATAAGAACATTGAGGCACAGAGAAATTAAGTAACTAGCACGTGAGGATTAACAGAACCATAACCAGCTATTACAATTAGTAGCTAGCACCAGGTCTGAACCCAAGCAGCTGGATCCACAGTCCACGCTGTTAACCACGACAACGTCCTGCTTTGAGATTCGCCTGCCCGGTAGCATCGACACCCTTTGGCCTGGGTCACGCGGCTAGTTAACAAGCCAGCCCACCTCCCTGCCTGGACAAGTCCTGTCAACTATCTCCTGCCGAAACAAAGCCTGAACAGTGGGAACAGATGTTGATGGACTGACTCTTCCTAGGCACCCAGGTCAGGGGGCTGCCTTCAGAAGCAAGACAGGTCAAAGGCCTCAGGCTGGAGGCACCTCCAGGTGCACTCATGGCAAGAACTTACTCTTACAGATCTATGTGCAAAGTGGACACTCATTTATTGTCCACAGACACAAACACCGGAATAGAAGCTTCTATGCCCCCCACCCCATAGTCAGATTTTGTCTGGTAGGAGCTAACCATTAGTGGAGCTTTTCGTAGAACAGGAATCAACACACATAGCCATTTCTCCCAAGCCTCTCCTCCGTTTCCAAATGCTGAAATGTGATCGGACACTTAACTGTGTCAACAAGGCCGACTGACTGAGAAAACCTGCTGTCTGACTTACCTATTGGGTTTCTATCAAAGAACAACACTGGAGCTCTCAGAATGGACTCGAACATCTTGTTGTGCAAAGTTTGTGAAGAATGGACGAGGACGTAGAATACAAACAGAGATCTCGCTGTGCCAAAAAGGACAGTAGCCACAGTTAAACCTGAAAGAAAGGAACATCGCTCAGAGAACTTGTCCTTTCTTCAGCGATGCCAAAGCATGTCGGGCACGTTAGAGAGATATTATGTATTTTATTCCATAAAACACCATAGATTCTCTTAAGAGTTCGATGCATTTGTAAGATACATTTATAAAGGAGAATAGAATTTCTTTTTCTCTCATTAAAGAGATACTGTATGTAAAAAAAAAAAAAAATCAGGTGTAAACTACAATTTCATGCTAGGCTTCCCTAATTCAATGACAAGTTCTATTAATAACGCAGAAGAAAAAGAGAGAATTATAAAAACTAGTTGGTCTTCCCTTCTCTGTATTTCAAGTTTTACTATTTATACGTCTCACAATCTAAAACCGTGGTATGCTCGGACGCCGGCATGTGAGTTAACAGGGCGCAGAGGGAAATGATGTACCATTTCTTTGTAGAAAATACCCAGGGTGGCTTTTAAAGAATATGAAAATACCATATTAATTGTCAAGCAGAAAATCTCTCAACTGAATTGCAAGAAAATACTAAATCTGGGTTTGCGTGAAATAATCTCCATGAGCCACTAATCCCTCTCACCCCAAGTGTTTTATACAAAAACACAAAGCATTTTTAAATGAATGGAATCATTTAAATTATAGATTTTTATTAAGGACATAAATCAGTACCTATCTCCTGAACTCCCAATGCTAAACAGACTAGGGGTAGCTTCTGTGATAAAGACCCCATCAAGTGCATTTTTCCCTTTCAGAGGACACCTCACTGTTGTTTAGACTCTCAAAGCTGCTCAAATACGGGCGCCTGGATGGCTCAGTTGGTTAAGCGACTGCCTTCGGCTCAGGTCATGATCCTGGAGTCCCGGGATCGAGTCCCACATCGGGCTCCCAGCTCAGTGGCGAGCCTGCTTCTCCCTCTGACCTTCTCCCCTCTCATGCTGTTTCTCTCTCTCGCTCTCTAATACATAAATAAATAAAATCTTTAAAAAAAAAAAAAAAAAAGCTGCTCAAATACCTGAACTCTGTCCACAGGTGTTTTCCTGAGCCCCCCTCCCCCCATCCCACTTTAAAGTGCAGTAAAACTGCTCCTTCCTCCTTCCGGGCTTCTCATGGCCCACCAGTGTGGAAGGTAAACGGCTCAGGTGCTCAGGTTTCTTAGCAAGTGATCCACGAAATAAATAACAAATTTCAGTGAGTAGGTTTTCACAAAGATCACTTGGTCTATCTATGCAGAAAGCCTGTATGAGCGTTTCCGGTGAGAATACTTAAAATTTTAGATGAGGCTTTCCTTTAAAAACTACGTGATGCCACATATATTCTAAGCACTCTTGTGAAAACAGAGCGCTGTGTTAATATTAGTCTGGCAAGCCAAATGTTAAATTAATCACACAGTTGGGGACGTGATAACATTGTGATCTCAAGGTAAGAAAGAGAAGGAATCCTAATTCCCAGACACTGGATTTTTCCCTGCTTAGCTTCTCTCTTAAGTAATTAGTGAAGCCCAAGAGATGAGCAGTATGGGGAAGGGAGCTTTGCATACCTGCGAGGGCATAATGCTTTTATGTGGGGGAACCTTGCTGCCAGAGGATTTCATCCAAGTTCAATAAAAGCCAGGGGTTTATTCAGACAGAATTGGAACAATCCGAACCACAGGGTGGGGATCCGTTTCTAATCCCCTTGCCCATCCAAATAATGATATAAGATTTAGCTAAAGCAACCTATTAGAATAGACAATAGCCACAAATTTCCAGTGGCTGATTTTCTGAATGCTCAATCCTGGTTTAACTTCCAAAATCCAGTACAGAGCAAATTAAGAGTCTTCATTCAACCTCTTTCTTCTAGTAGATTTTAAAAATAATTATTCTAATTAATTCACAGAGTAAATGCGACTCAGACTCTTAATCTGTTAAGACATTACTGAATTACTCCTGGAAGCCCTAGTTACTCACACAGGCTCATTGTAAGCACCTCAGACTCCCGGATAATAAACCGAACGATTAAACTTTACCTGAATAAATTCCTAAGTACCAGGCAAGATCGAGCTTCTCAGTGACATTTTCTTTTCCATTTACCGTGACATTCAGGGCACTTTGTTCATTTGCCCTGTGGAAAATGGAAAAAAAAAAAAAATTTTTTTTTTTCAACTATAGATGGAATTTAGATAAGTACAAAAAGAAAAAATAAAATTAGCCTGAATTTGGGAGACATGATTTATGCTGGAAAAGGACTCCCAGCGCGCAAGGCCTCGGGTACATCCACCTTATAAAAATTCAACTTTCAGTTCTCAAAACTGTCCGAGGATCCGACATGGGGAGAGACTGTGGGAGGGTCATACTCCACCAGCAAGAACTTTAGTTTTTCTTTCTCTTTGGGGAAAGTAAGGGAGGATCAGGACAGGAGGCTGAACAAATCCACCTCCAGCCGACTCTGGGGGAAAGAGGCTGCCTGTTGACTTGGTGGCCCGTTGCATCAGACCGGAAACAACTCACCAATAGGAGAGCCACCAGTCCTGAAGAATGTAGGCAACCTAGAACGGGGAGGCAAAAAGATCACACATCACTTAGCACCTTGACACTCTCACTCACCCAAACGGACCATTGAAAGGCTCTGGGAAACGGACACGGTTCTTCCAGCTCTGGTCTACGCCAAGCCCAACATCCCAAGTCACAACACATCAAGTAAGTGTGTTGAGTGACACAAATAATCTCGGTGATACATTAAAATCTTTAAAGAACATTTTTTTTTTTCTAGAAGCTCTCTGTCATGTACACGCAACACCACTAAACCTCAGTTTCTCTGTCCCCCAAGATAGCACGTTTCAATGCAAATCCAAGTGGACCGCAAAATACGGTAATAATAAATACATAGAGGGAAAGCAGTACTGTAAACATCAAGCTGAGGCCACAAAACAAAATAAATGCCCTTATTTACCTGCGCTATGATGTTTAGTAGAATGAGGAACACGATGGCCAACCAGTGAGCACCGGCTATTAGGTAATTCTTGTAGGCCTTAAGACCAACTTTTCCTTCTGAACGACTCTCCTCTGACACAGCAACCTGTGTACTCTCGTTCTGAGAAGGGAAAGGAAAAAAAAAGGAAAGCAGTAAGAGACAAAATTTTGTATAATGTACCCCAAAACTTCAAAAGTTCAACAATGTGCTCCACTGGCAAAGCCATGAGCAAAGAGGCCCATCTTACACACTGGTAGGAGTGCAAAATGGTACAGCTCCTCTGGAGAAGGGTGGTTTAAAAGGATCTAGCCAAACCATCTATGTATTCACCATTGGACCCACCCATCCCACTTCTAGGAATCTATTAGCAAAAAGGAAATATTGTTTGTACAAGGTTATTCACTACAGCGTGGCTTTGCTTTGATTTCCGGCACATGCACAATGTACCCAATTCACGTTTAAATGCAGAAGCTTATTCCACAATAATAGACAAGAGGATATGGAGCTAATGTATCATCGAGATTATTTGTGTCACTCAATGATGGAATCACAAAACATAGTTAGGAGCTCAAAATATGAGCCAAATAGAGTAAACAGTTCAAACAGCAAGAGTAACGGGCGTCGGGATAGCAGGGGATAGCAAGTGGTCTGAAATCTTTGGTTCCTGAATTTCAGAGAGTGATTCCCGAGTCTGGACTGTGAGGGACTCATCTCCATCCTTATCAGAATCATCCAGGCTCCTAGATTTGGATTGTGAGGGTTTGGACATTGAAGACTACCTGTGCATATTTTTAAGGGAGATGCAGAGCATTTCTGCACATCTATCTGGAGAACATAGAACGCACTGTAGATTCACATAAGCCAAGGATGTCCTTGGGTGTATGTGGGTCTCTGTGGTTTCAAAGATGGTTGAGATGTGATTCTTGAACTTGCAGCCCCGTGACATTCTCCATCCAACACCCAAAGGAGAGCCCTGATCAGGCCTGCTCCCTTCATTCTGTTCTAATTCTACCAAGTCCATGGAACAAGGCCTTGGAACCTTAGAATCCACTATGGGACCAATGAAGAGGTCACGTGCAGAGCAGAATGAAGATGCATGAGGACACTGAGAGCAGACAGGACCAGGGCACGCGGCAAGAGGAGAACTCACGGCTTGCACCTCCAGCGCACCATCTTTCAGCGAGGGTCTGGACGATTGCTGGGACCAAACAGAAGACTCTGAGAAGCTCCGAGTCCTCAAAGCGGGAGATCCTGGAGCTGGACTCTCGTCAGCCTCCTCGTTTTCCTTCTTTAAAAGGGAGCCAAAATCTACCCCAGACTTCAGAAACTCCGTATAAGTCCCCTTCTGCACCATTTTGCCCTAAAATAAAAATAAAAAGAATTTGACACGAGGTCATGTGCCTTTGATAACACTACTCTAACGCTAATCAAAAAAAGTTAACTGGTCTTAAATGACCGTATTCGTAAGAAAATTACCCTTAGGCCTGGAATTCTGGTTGACACATCTAGTACAACTCAACTGGACACAGAATCGAGCATTCTGTTCTCTGTCAAATCCTGTGTGAGGTGCTGTGTAGCCATGTGTTAAGGATGGAGATCACGAACTACCATGGGCATTTAAAGAAGCAAAAATTACAGACGTTGGTAGGAGTCTCAGTATAGTCTTTTTAGACAACATGGAAATTGAGGCCAAGTGTCACATATTCAAAAGAACAAGGTCAAGCTGGGGAGGATATTCCAGGGAAGAATGAAACTTGACACAATGCGGACACCTGCGTGGTCAGAGTCATCCATCAAATCTCTGCTGCCCACGGCCATGCCGTCACGTGCTGCACTGGGACCAGACACGTGGGAGGTCGTCTTTACTCTCCAACTGCCCATAAACTCAGGAAGTTCCCAACTGCAAATTCAATATTCCACCTGCTAATGTCATTAACTTAGGCGGCCATCAGACTGGGGTGACTCTAATGCCTTGGGGGGTCTGTCTACACAAGCAAACCAAACCCTAAGCCAGAGTCAATGCACTCAAATCCATGAAAATAAAGCTTCACAATCACAAGCAGCCAACTAGGCTTTCCAAAATCAAGCAACTCCTGAAGCTTGAGCAAATCAAATAATTTTCTTGAAACCCACGTGACACATCACTGCACATTCCCCTTCCTTACAAAGTTATAGAAAATAAAGTGCAGGCATCTTCACTGGCTTCTCACCCCCATAAAAGAATAGGCAGCTATTCTACTCAGTGGCAAACAACATATTAGGCGAAATCCCAGGGTACCAAACAAAGCAGATGAGGGCAGCTCTGGGGAAGGCAGGCCAGGTGAAGGCAGGCGGCCCAGGACCCCCCTGGTACCCCTCCCATCCTGTGCCCTGACATGGGCCACTGAGAAAAACCCAACGAAGCTTTTGGGAACCAGTCTGATACTGGAGAATTAGAAAATTATTCATGATATAGTGTGTCTTGTTCCATTTGGGAGGCAAAATTCATATGCCTTATTTAATGAAATTACCACTTTCCACTTAGTAAATGCAGATGCACAAGGAAACGACTAGGAGTCTAGAGACAGCAAGCTCACGCGGCAGCCCAGCACAGACAACTTCCAGAGGGGACGCGAGGACAGCCATCCCCGCCCAGCTGCTCGAGAGGGACCGCACGAACACTAGGGATGGATCCAACTCATCCAGGGGAGCTCACTGGTGGACAAATGTTTGCTCTGATAGCACTAAAATTGGGAGTGATGTCTTCAGCAAGAGCAATAAGGAGACTGGCTGACCAGCTTGTTCTCCCACCCACTGGTTCTGTACTCATTAATCCCACCAACACTGGGGCTTTACCAGACTCACTTCACCCCTGTTCTCCAGATTGGGGAATTGGAGCTTCTTATTCCCAGAGGGCCGCAGAAGCACCGACATGGGGAAGTGCTTCAAAAGAGGCAGAGATTCTGTACTCTTGTCATCCTTCTTAGGGCAGAACTTCATTTGATTAAGTGAGGATGTGACCAAGGGCCTGAGGCAGCAGACCAGGGTTAATGACCCAGGGGCTAAGGCTCTGAGGCAAATACGCCAAGGAGTGAAACATCAAACCATCACTAAGGCCGGAAAATTCTCACTAATCTCCACCTCCCAAACCCATGCTAACTGTTGGGGGTTGAATTGTGGCCCCCCAAAAAGATACATTCGAGGCCCAAATAGGATACCTGTGGATGGGACCTAATTTAGAAATAGGATCTCTAAAAAAAAAACTAAAAAAAAAAAAAGAAATAGGATCTCTGTGGATGTGATGATGCTGAGGTCATACTGGAGTAGGGTGGACCCCAAAGCCAATATGACGGACGTCCTCGTAGGAGGAGAGATCAGATGCAGTGAACACCGTGTGACAACAGAGCTAGAGACCATAGTGCCACGGCCACAAGCCAAGACCAGCAAGGACAACTGGCAAACACCAGAAGCTGGGAGAGGCGATGAAGGATTCTCCCCAGGAGCCTTCAGGGAGAGCACAACCCTGCCGGCGCCTTGGTTTTGGACTGGTAGCCTTCAGAAGGGTGAAGATGATAAACTTCTGCTATTGAAGCCCCCCACTTTGTGGTACTTTGTGATGGCAGCTCTAGAAACTGATACACCAGCCTGAGCCCATGCATCTGACTTCTAATTGCTTCTGCTGTTGGCCCTCCAGCAAACATAAGAGAGATCTTTTAAAACCATGCATCAGACCACATCACTCCTCTGCTCTGGACTGTCCAATGGCTTCCAACCCATTACCGGGCCAGCAGCCCACTGCTCTGAGCCCCTCTCCCTCACACTCCCCGGCTTCCTCTGCCTCAGACACACTTCCTCCAGCATGCCAGGTCAGGTCCTTCCTTAGAACCCTGCAGCTGGACCACCTGCCTCAGCCGCCTCTCCCCCAGGTGACCGCCTGGCCAGCACCTTCATGTCACTCAGGTCCCCTGAGGCACCACCTCCCCATGGAGGCAGTCATGAGATCAGCTGCCCCCCACCCAACTCCTTCCTTACATCTACCCCCATAAGGATGGAAGCGCCATGATGGCAGGGAATGGTCTGACTTATTGCTGCCCAGACTCTCCCATGTACTGGGCATGCTCAAAGCCCTGTGCTCAGAGACGAGCAACCGACGATACCCTGGAGAGCACATCTCCACCAAGGGTGCTCCGCTTTCCAGCCACGCCTGTTATTAATGGAAGACGCTCTCTGAGTAAACTGCAGATGACAAACAGACACAAACAGGTCTTAGTAGCTCTAATTTCTAAATAATACACTTTGCCGTACGTCGTGGAAGAGGAATACAAAAGCTCTAAATAAAATAGCATCATTATCCTGAACGATTTTTACCAGAACAGTTAACATTTATAATTCTGAGGTAGCAATTTTATCTACTTTAGGGTAATATGGCTCGGAATGCAATAGTTACACTTCTACATGTCTTTGGATTCATGCTCAAAGGCATGAGTACCAGCTCTGGGGAGAACGGGATGCAAAACTGAGGGAGGAGAGGGAGCTTAGCACAAACCCAAGGGGAGACTTGCTGGGAGGTCTCACTGTCAACACACCTGAGTGCTAGCAAGTTCCACAGACTTCTAGGAATTACTTACATCTTTCAATATCAGAATCTGACTTGCAGCTTTTAGGTACTGCAACTGATGAGTCACTAAGATTGTGATCTTCTCATGCAAGGTTTGACAAATACACCTATAAATGTAAAAGGTACAGTATGCAAAAACCACATTAATGGGGGTGCTCCAAATTGAAAAACACACATTTGAAAACACAATGAGACAAAGACAACACAGGAACCAAAGGTCTGTAGTTTAAGTACCGGTGCAAATACAAATCAAATACAAATGTAAATCAATGAACCCAACCAGGTCCTCAAATTTATCAGCAGCAAACTTGAGTCTAGCTCTGCTAAGAGATTCTAAAAAGGAGTCCAGTGAAAGAGCCACCAAGTGCTAAGGGTCCCCCTGACCAACTAAAACTCAACAATTATTTATATATTTCATGATGGAAAACAACTGAGCAATACTGAGATTCAAAACCTGACTAAGCAAAAATACTAGTTATTTCATCCCTGTATAGGAGGAATGGGAGGAGGGAACTATGTCATACAAAAATGTTTCCCTTTTTGTCTCCTAG
Organism: Phoca vitulina; assembly: GCF_004348235.1. NCBI lineage: Eukaryota > Metazoa > Chordata > Mammalia > Carnivora > Phocidae > Phoca > Phoca vitulina. The sequence continues at coordinate 15,129,640 of NW_022589708.1, read as the reverse complement.
GTGATTATAATTTATGATGTATATACCAGCCCAGAAAATCCTAAATACTCAGTGACCTTCACCAAAGTGCATTTTCTTTCCTTTTTTTTTTTTTTTTAAGATTCTATTTATTTGAGGGAGAGAGAGTGAGCACATGAGCAGGGAGAGGGGCAGAGAGAGAGAGGGAGAATCCCTAAGCAGACTCCCTGCTGAGCTCGGAGCCTGCCACGGGGCTCAAACCCAGGACCCCAAGATCATGACCTGAGCCGAAGGCAGACGCTTAACAGACTGAGCCACCCAAGCATCTTCAAAGTGCATTTTCTAGATACTTCTTCCCAAATACTATTAGAAGACAAATGCTGGCATGGCCTCAACTAGTGTCTACAATGTCCCCACAGTCCCATCCAGGGAGCACATTGCCTTTCATCAGGACTGAAAACCTTCCCAATATGAATATGAAAGAAGAGAATCCAAATGGCCCAAACCATAGTGGAAATCATCCAATGGCTCAAAAGACACACCGATTCTCTCAGACAAGAGCCCCCCTCTCAGCACTCAACTCAAGTGTTTTTCTACAGTAATCCCTCAAACTGCTCCTCATTTTAAATGTAGACCCCTAGGAGCTCCACTCCATCCTGCACTCCACGATGGTCTGCAGCCTCTCCAGCTAAGCAAGTAGCCCAGGTCGTGGCCTCCTGACCACAGGCAGGGCACGAGGACATTCTCTGGGCGCAGGGACATTCTCTGGGTGCAGAGACATTCTCTGGGCACCAGGACATTCTCTGGGCGCAGGGACATTCTCTGGGCACCGGGACATTCTCTGCGTGCAGGGACATTCTCTGGGCACCGGGACATTCTCTGGGCGCAGGGACATTCTCTGGGCGCAGGGACATTCTCTGGGCACCGGGACATTCTCTGGGTGCAGGGACATTCTCTGGGTGCAGGGACATTCTCTGGGCACCGGGACATTCTCTGGGTGCAGGGACATTCTCTGGGCGCAGGGACATTCTCTGGGCACCAGGACATTCTCTGGGTGCAGGTACATTCTCTGGGTGCAGGGACATTCTCTGGGCGCAGGGACATTCTCT